>NC_056733.1:520446926-520546926 GCF_019279795.1 Protopterus annectens
TTAGCTTAGTAGGGAAATTGGCTAGGCTTAAAATGGCCTGCAAGGGCAGCTAGCCTAGCACTTGGCTACAAATCTATTTATTGATTTAAATGTATAGAATATTAATTTTATATAACATAGATATGCACTGTCATGTGCCTGTTATGTTTACCGTGGGCTGAGAATGAAATAGGTCCAAGGGGATTAGTATTCTATCCCAGTTAACAAATTCTAAGTAAAATAAAATAAATAAATGCCAAGTGACACTGGTATATCTTGTATTAGTCAGTGCATTTGGTACTGCCTCATATGAAGGCATTATTGATACATAAATAACCAAGATCACAGATCCTTAAACCTGTTGCTAGAGTGTCATACAGCTGATTGACAGAACACAGAGAATTGTAACTTGTGTATTTCACTTTGTTAGCAGTGTGGCACAGAGATCAGTTTGGGATCCTGTGCATTTAGGAATGTTTTCCACTACCATTAAGCTGAAAACAATAAAACCACACAGCTAAGTTTGGTAGTGAGTGTAAGAACTGCATGCTGTCATTTGTATGGTTTAAATACACATTTATTTTGATAATTTATGTCTCTGGTGTTGCCTTATGGATGCTTGAATGAGCGGCAGATGCAAAATACTTAGTTTTTAAGAAATGTTGCTATCATTTTTTTTTATTTCAGATTTCAGACAATGGTCTGAAGACCTTGACTTACAAAGTTATTGTCAAATGATTCATAGAACGTATGTCATGCATTAAAAAAAGCAACAACTTTGTGACTGATTATAACAGTTTGTAGAGAATCGGAGTTAGTTGTAGCGGTCTAAAAACCCTTGGTGAGGCCATTTTTTTTTAACTGTGTCAGTTCTGTTATTGCGGTATTTCTGATTTGAAGAATGTGGACAGAATCTAGTATTATCAGAACAGGAAACTCGAAAGTTGTCATATGGAAACTACAGATATTCGTGATACATTTTTCTGCTGAAGAAATTTGCAGTCGATTTTGAGGGCTTTCTGAAATGCAGTCTTCCCAGTGTGACCATTTCCGCTCCAGTCTCTGGCTCATAAACTGGTTTAATGACTGTAGATAAAATCATGTTCAAAGAGGAGGGCCTGAGTTGTTTAGACATACTTTCTCATAAGTTCAAGCAAGTGAGCAGTGTACCAAGGTAGACAATATGGTGAAATATATGACTGGTGGGATAAGTTGCACTGAAGTGTTACTTTGCACATTTTTAGTTTTTATACTGCAGTGTTACTTACAATTGATCACACACTTATTTTATTTGTTATACACATCAGTTCATTTAAGGAAATGATTACTATGTCTTACTGTTATTCATATGTAATATCTGCCAGCTTAACTATTAGGAGACTTGCCATCTTAAATGGCACAGATGTTATAAGTGTATAGTTTATACTCAATTGTCCTTCACCAAAATATGTTATGCATCTTGAACTGTGACTGTATTACTGGTATTGTTAAACAAACAGCCTACCTATACTTTTTTATTTTATTTTATTTTATTTTACATTTGTTGACCGGGCTAATCCAACTGGATACATGTCCATTTTCAGTGGAGGCCCGGGGAGAAAAGCTCCAGTAAAAAAAACATACTAAAAAACATACAGAAACATATAATACAATAATTAGAAAATGGCATTAATATAGAATGTTACATCATCAGATTAACAAACTTTACAAATTACAAATTGTAATTTGTAAAAATTTACAAATACAAATACAAAATTTACAAGAAAGAACTGTTAAAAAGTGACTTAAAGAGTCAAGCATGGAAAGTAGTACTCAGGAGTGACAGTGTTAGAAATTAAGAAAGAAAGGTTAGTTTATAGAGAGTTGCATAAAGAGGTTTATAGTTCAGAATATTATGTTTTGAGTGAAACAGATAATTAGAGAATAACAGTTAGTCAGGGTTGGTACAAGAGCATAACCAGTGGTTAGAGAGGAAATGTTTTAGGTTAGTTTTAAATAGTGGGAGAGGGGTTAGGGTTGTAAGGTCTTGTGGTAATAGATTCCATATTTTACCAACTGAGTTAGAGAATATGGAGTCGCCTGCTAAGTTATTTGATAAGGAAGTGTGAATCAACATTTTGTTAGCGGAGCATAGATTCCTCAGGTTATTATATGGCCTTATGAGGGTAGAAAGAATTGGGTTGTTATTGGGTTGGTATAGGGCTTTGTGGGAGATTGTAAGTTGGTTAAATTGTAATTGGTGAGGTAATTCAAGACAGCCTAGTTGTTTTAGGTTCTGACAGTGATGAGCCCTGTAAGGAGAGTTTGTAGCAAATCTGGCAATATTGTTATATGATCTAGCTAGTTTGTTAAGATTATTTTTAGAAAGATTGGTATATATGGGAGAAGCATATAATAGGGTAGAGATTAAGTGAGTTCTAGCTATTGTGGTCCTGGCTTCTGGTGTCAGGAAAGGTTTGATTCTATAGAGGGATCCGAGTTTTCTGTTAATAGATTTTATTGTGGTGTTTATGTGAATGTCAAACTTTAGTTGATTGTCAATTGTAATTCCTAGGAGTTTGGTGGTGGGGTCTGGAGAAATAAGGGTACCATTACTGGATGTGAGTGTGAAATGAAGAGGGGGAGACAAGTAAGAGGGTGTAAAGAACAAAAGTTTTTTTTTTTTTGGGGGTTAAGGAGAAGACAGTGGTTAGAGAACCATTGTTCTATAGTGGTGAAAGCTTTTTGTGTGAGAGAATGAAGTTCAGTTTGGGATGTGCCAGAACAAATTATGGTAGAGTCGTCTGCATATTGAATGCAGGTAGAGAGTGAAGTAGAGAGATGAGGGTCATTTATGAAAATGGAAAACAATAGTGGACCTAAAATGGAGCCCTGAGGGACACCTAGGGAGGTGGGAAGGAGGTCTGAAAGATGGTTTTGCCAGAGAACTGCTTGTTTTCGGTTTTCCAGGTAAGATGTAAACCAGTTCATAGCAGGATTGTCAAGAGAGAGGGACTTCAGAAGGTGGAGGAGAAGTTGATGATTTACCATGTCAAAGGCTTTGGATAGGTCTACAAAGAATGCTGAGGAAAGAATATTTTTATTGTGATTTTTGTTGATACAGTTAGTAAAGGATAACAAGGCTGTGGTGGTACTATGGAATGGCCGAAAACCATGTTGACAGTTAGCTAGGAGATTATAGTGGAGTAGGTGGTTTAGTAATTGTTTGTGGATACATTTCTCCATTATTTTAGCGAGTGGAGAGAGTATAGCTATGGGGCGATAGTTGGAGAAATCAATGGAGTCTCCAGCTTTGTGAAGAGGAATAATGTGTGAGATTTTCCAGATAGATGGGATAGTGCCTTCTTTTATGGTTCTATTAATCAATATGGAGATGGGATAGACAATAGCTTTGGCTCCTATTTGAAGGTATTCTGCTGGTAATTTATCAGCTGAGGGGGTAGTAGGTTTTAATTTTAGAAGTAAGGAAGAGATATAGGAGGTGGGTATAGGTTTGAGGTGGAAGGAGGGAGGAATGGAGCTTGGAGTGGGCAATTTGGAGGTATTAGGGTTTTGTTGATTTGCTAGATTTAATATAGCAGTAGTAAAGAAAGTATTAAAGGCATTTGCTGTTTGTGTTGGGCAGTCAGGGTTGGAGCCTAGTGGATTAGGCATGGCTACTTTGCCTGGGGATAGTAGTGTGTTAATAGTAGTCCAGAACTTTTGTGGTTGTTGAAGGGATGATTGTTGTAGTTGGATATAAAAGTTCTTTTTATCTTGTAGGATAGCTTTTTTAGTTATGTTTCTTTGTTTCTTTTTTACTTCTTGTAGTCTTGATATTAACTGCTCTCTATTGTGGAGCTTTTCTCCCTCCGGGTCTCCGCTGAAAAAGGACCTGTGTCCAGTCGGATTTTCCTGGTCAACAAAAATAAATAAATAAATAAATGTCTAGTTTGAATTATAACACTCACTATCATATTATATGTTCTGTTTTCATTAAAGTAATTGAGACAGGAGCTTACTTTCAAGAGAATTATATCACACTGGATCTGTATTTCAGTTGTATTTTTCTTTCTAAATTCATTATGAAAATATTTTTATGTGTAGGAATCATTACATGAATGTCTTTTAAATGAATTTATCTCATGTCACAAGAAGAGTAAATAAACAGGTAATAAATTAAAATTCTTTAATTTTCTCCCCTTTGTAGGATGTTTGAGCACATGGCAGTGTTGGTAAAGGTTATCTTACTTAAATGCTGAAGTGACTAAACAAGACATCATCATCATGATCAATCCCTCTTTTCCCATTTTTTCATGGGGTCAGGGTGTCATGTCAGCTGTTGCTTCTCTTGATTCATAACCGCTGTCCAACCTTCTTTGACAGTCATGCCCGAATGGCACTGGTCTTCTCTCATGCAATCCATCCATCTCTTGGCTGGACATCCTCATCTCTTTTTGCGTTTTTCCTCTTTCTCCCAAATTTACTTTATCAAACCATTTTCTGCATACACTGGCAAATATGGGTATGTAGACCTTTCCAAACATTAACTTGGGAACCTCGCATAGATCAGAGTGTATTGCAGTCTCAGCCTCCTTAGGACTAACAAATACCCATGCCCAATCTGGCAACACTAATGGTTGTGACTAAATCATTTAGAGCCGATGCTGCGTGGTTACCCCCCTGACAAAGTGTACAGTCTGTGGTCTATGTCCTCCTGTCTAGAAGATGCTGCTCACCACAGCTGATACCTAAGGCAGTTTATTCCACACCACTCTTCTCCCACAGACACCACTTAGAGTCTGTGCTGCTTTCCCTTCATTACTGTTACATTCTTTTAGAAGACCTCACATGTTCAAGTGGGAGGCCTATAGCTTACATCCAGCATGTTTTAGGAGGTAGAAGGAACCCTGCACCAATACAGGAACCGGCAAACTCCAAAGAGCCAGTGGCAGGAAGTCAGGATCAAACTCTGGGCCTTATGTCTGTCAGACAAAGATCTTAACCATTGTACCCTTGTGTCATCAATTAAACAGACCACCCCCATAGTGTGGAAGTTCATAACAAATACACCTATCTAGTGAAAATGATAAGTGATGAGAGTGGAATCAGAAAGGCTTCCCTATACCTCAGCAAGTGCATACTGGACAACGTTCTATCCTGCCAAGTTTAGCTTGCCAATATTGAACTCCACAATCACTGTTGTTTATAGCAAATCACTGCTGGTGCACACCTCCTAAGTGTGTACCAGGAGTGATTAATTTGTTTTCACAAATGTTTCCTTTCCTTTCCTCATATTGTCCAAACATGGAGTTAGAGTGTGCATATGTGTGTGTGTATGTATGTATATATATATATATATATATATATATATATATATATATATATATATATATATATATATATGGGTCCTCTACGAAATCCCGAATGCACAGAATCCTGACGCCCAAAATACCGAGACGAAAAGCCTGAAACCCCACATTACCAAAACGTTGAAAGCGTGAAATTCAAAATCGCGAAACTAATACATACAGCACACACACAAACATACACACACCCTCCCCCCATAACCAAACAAACCACCCTACACTAAAAATAAGCATGGGGGCTTTGCCCCCACACCCCCCCTACTTTATTATTCTAACTCCGAGATCGCACAAACATATACACAAGGAAAACTCACACCCACACATTACAGTCCCACACACACACACACACACACACACACACACACACACACACACACACACACACACACACACACCACAGTCACAACACACACTTACACATACTAAAGCCCCTCACAAACACACTTACACTCACATACTTACCTGAACCGCAACACCAGAAGCGCTAACTCAAAATCCCTTAACATCAGGAGTTTGAATTTTGCCCTTCTGGTCTTTCGGTAATGTGGGGTTTTGGGCTTCTCGTCTCGGTATTTTGGGCATTGGGATTCTGTGCGTTTGGGATTTCGTAGGCGACCCATATATATATATATATATATATATATATATATATATATATATATATATATATACATGTGTGTGTATATGTGTATATATATATATATATGGTTCTATCTGACTACGTCGACAAGTCAGAACGCCGACAGCGAGAACACCGACGCCAGAAGATCGAAAACGGAGAAGACCGACGGATCAAAACCCCGACGCTGAGAACATCGACATGGGAAAAGGCTGTGGATGTATGCGGTAGTGACGGACGGTAGGGTGCGAATAAGGTAAGTGTGCGAGTGTGATAGTTTGTGGGTTAGGCGGTTAAGTGAGTTAGGGTTAGGGCGGGCTGGGTAAGTGTGCGACTGTGATAGTTTGTGGGTTAGGGGCGGGTTAAGTGAGTTAGGGTTAGGCAGGCTAGGTAAGTGTCGACTGTGATAGTTTGTGGGTTAGGCGGGTTAAGTGAGTTAGGGTTAGGCGGGTTAGGTGAGTGTGCGATAGTGGCGGACCTTAGGGTTAGGGTTTGGGTTAAGGTTGTAGGTAGTTGTGTATGTGAGGTTTAGTGTTGGTTGGTAAGGATTTTGGTGTGCTTGTGTTGTGTGTGTGCTTTTTGGACCGGGGATTTGTTTTGTTTGTTGCTTGTCGGGATTATGGTTTGTCGGGCATGTGAGGTTTCGTGTTTGTGAAATGTCGGTTATGTGGTGTCGGTGATTTCGTTTTCGGCGTTTTGACTTGTCGACGTTGTAAGATAGATCCATATATATATATATATATATATGGTGTGTATGTGGGGGGCTGCCCCCATATTGGGTGCAGGGGGATTGCACCCCTGCAAAACACTTAATTCTTTTTGTTTTTAAACATTTTTATTAAATTATCACATAAGACACAGGGAAACGTTTATTAATAAAAAGAAGATAAACAATATTAGCATTTTTTATTTACATACATTACACATTGCATTCATAATCCAAAATAGCTCCTAGTGTTGGTGTGTGGGCTTTCCATACCATCGGAGGTGGTCATGCTCCCCGGGATCAACAAGTAAAACTAAGGAAAGAAAAGTCAATTACACTGGCAGCTCCAGAAAAGCCAATTACACTGGCAGCTCCTGTCAAATTCCAGGTCAATATGCAGTGAAATTCTTGTAAACTGAACCTTTTTCAAAAGATTCTATCTAAAAGATAACAATAAAAACGTGGGACAATCCGATTGTTCCTTAATGCTGTCCTCTTTATAGAGTTTCCGTATTAGGGCTTTTGAAACCTTTCTAATGAAGTATACTGGATGAAAGCCCTAATTAGGAAACTCAATAAACCGGACAGTATTATGAAGCAATCAGATTGTCCTGTGTGTATTTTTTTTTTTTGTTTTTTTTTTTTTATCTTTTAGACAGAATCTTTTTTGAAAGGGTTGGTTTATAAGAATCTACCAGCATAATTGGCTTTTCCATCTTTGGTTTTATAGATTACATACATGTTTTCTTTATTTGTAACAATAGTCATTCAATACAACTTATATAAATCGATCAATTCCTGTGTTCCCTTAAACCTCACTCCTCCTCCTGAACATTATTCTGCATCTTTTGTTCCCAACAATTCCATTTATTTCAACGTAATTAGTTCTTTCCATTTATAAAGATTCTATTTCATGTTTTTTTAATCCCTTTAAGAATAATCAGTATTTCAAATGCATTTGGTTTAGATTTTGATTTTGATTTTCTGGTTGTGCTCAACAATTTGGTTTCTCACTGAGTTGTAACTGTGCGTGAATGGGCGTATCTTCGTTGAAGGTTGTGCGTCAGGGCTGGCAACTCGGCACGTAAAAATCAACTGCCAATCATTAGCGGACCAGAGTTCCGCTGTGGCGACCCCTAACCTGGAAAAGCCGAAAGACACAACAACAACAACAACAACTGAGTTGTAACTGAATGAGTTATACTGGAAACAATCAGAACCAATTTTGTGTCTAATCTTGGATTTTTTTTTGCTACCAGTCATTACAGATAACATTATTACAAGTGACTCACCAACAGCTCGAACATATAAGCCCTTAAGATTTACTACCCATGGGGCTAAAGGTGGTAGGCAGACTATAACTGAAAATCTTACTTTAAACCCAGCTTGTTTTAATGAAGGTCAAGTCGCATTTTTAAGTATTCGTATTGAAACTAGTAAATCAGGGTACAGCAAAGGGAGATTAAGAGGAGACCAGATATATACTTTGACTGAAGAAATGCTGAATAAATTAAAGAGACAGGCCATGGGGGAAGCAGATGCAAGTGAGGATGAAGAACTTTCACTGTAACTGAGATCACAATGGCCTCATACACCTCTGCACAAAACCAGCCAATGTAGTTTTCTTGTGAGATTTGATGTTCAGGGCTGCAGAATGGACTTGCTTCTCATCTGTCCAGATTTTCACAGAATGTCCAGAGTTTTGCCTCATAGCTTTGGTCTCTTCCTCAAAAAAGTTGTGGTTTCATGGCAAATCAGTGATGATTGAAATTAGTAAATAATGACATATATTTAAGTTTTAGACTTCATATCCTTCAGAAAAATGCATGCTAGGGGTGTGGCCAAGATGCCAGTGTGATAGCAGCAGAAATCCATATCTCTGCTTAGATATGACAGGAAATATACTTTAATTTTTAGAAAAATCTAACTAAAAGTATACAAAAAGATAGATTAATACAGACTCTTTATTATTTTCTAAAAATTAATACATAGTCAAGAGAATTTTTTAATTATTCCTGTCAAGACGTTTTCTACTGGAGATCTCAAGATGAGCAACTCAAAGAACCCACACCAGGAGAGTACAGTGAAGAAAGAACTACATCTTATAATAACAAACATCCAAGAACTGTCACTAAAAACATGAGCAACGTGAAGAACCCACACCAGGAGAGTGCAGTGAAGAAAGAACTACATCTTATAATAACAAACATCCAAGAACTGTCACTAAAAACATGAGCAACGTGAAGAACCCACACCAGGAGAGTGCAGTGAAGAAAGAACTACATCTTATAATAACAAACATCCAAGAACTGTCACTAAAAACATGAGCAACGTGAAGAACCCACACCAGGAGAGTGCAGTGAAGAAAGAACTACATCTTATAATAACAAACATCCAAGAACTGTCACTAAAAACATGAGCAACGTGAAGAACCCACACCAGGAGAGTGCAGTGAAGAAAGAACTACATCTTATAATAACAAACATCCAAGAACTGTCACTAAAAACATGAGCAACGTGAAGAACCCACACCAGGAGAGTGCAGTGAAGAAAGAACTACATCTTATAATAACAAACATCCAAGAACTGTCACTAAAAACATGAGCAACGTGAAGAACCCACACCAGGAGAGTGCAGTGAAGAAAGAACTACATCTTATAACAAACATCCAAGAACTGTCACTAAAAACATGAGCAGCGTGAAGAACCCACACCAGGAGAGTGCAGTGAAGAAAGAACTACATCTTATAATAACAAACATCCAAGAACTGTCACTAAAAACATGAGCAACGTGAAGAACCCACACCAGGAGAGTGCAGTGAAGAAAGAACTACATCTTATAACAAACATCCAAGAACTGTCACTAAAAACATGAGCAACGTGAAGAACCCACACCAGGAGAGTGCAGTGAAGAAAGAACTCCATCTTATAATAACAAACATCCAAGAGCTGTCACTAAAAACATGAGCAACTCGAAGAACCCACACCAGGAGAGTGCAGTGAAGAAAGAGCTACATCTTATAATAACAAACATCCAAGAACTGTCACTAAAAACATGAGCAACGTGAAGAACCCACACCAGGAGAGTGCAGTGAAGAAAGAACTACATCTTATAATAACAAACATCCAAGAACTGTCACTAAAAACATGAGCAACGTGAAGAACCCACACCAGGAGAGTGCAGTGAAGAAAGAACTACATCTTATAATAACAAACATCCAAGAACTGTCACTAAAAACATGAGCAACGTGAAGAACCCACACCAGGAGAGTGCAGTGAAGAAAGAACTACATCTTATAATAACAAACATCCAAGAACTGTCACTAAAAACATGAGCAACGTGAAGAACCCACACCAGGAGAGTGCAGTGAAGAAAGAACTACATCTTATAATAACAAACATCCAAGAACTGTCACTAAAAACATGAGCAACGTGAAGAACCCACACCAGGAGAGTGCAGTGAAGAAAGAACTACATCTTATAATAACAAACATCCAAGAACTGTCACTAAAAACATGAGCAACGTGAAGAACCCACACCAGGAGAGTGCAGTGAAGAAAGAACTACATCTTATAATAACAAACATCCAAGAACTGTCACTAAAAACATGAGCAACGTGAAGAACCCACACCAGGAGAGTGCAGTGAAGAAAGAACTACATCTTATAATAACAAACATCCAAGAACTGTCACTAAAAATGGACACATTCAAAAACAAAATGGATATTATCAAACAAGAATGCAGTAAACAACTGGAACTATCTGAACAGATTATTGCCTTAGAGGAAACAATAACTGACCTAGATACTAAAGTGACAAAAAATGAACATCACAATGAATTTCTTCTGAAACAAAACACCAGGCTGATTGAGAAATTGGAAGACCTTGAAAGTAGATCAAGGAGGAATAACATAAGAATATATGTAATTCCTGAGAAAGAAGAGGGTGCTGACATGATTCAATTCCTCAGCAAGTGGTTTTCATAAGCACTAAACATGCCTGAATCCCTCTCTTTTGGAATTGAGAGGGCTCATCGGTCCCTGACAAATCCAGCTTCATCTCTGAGTTCATCTAACCCCAGGTCTATAATAGTTAGATTTCTTTCCTCACCAGACAAGGGCTTAGTTCTGAAATCAGCTTGGACTAATTCCCCTATCAAGATGGGTGAAAATGTTATTTGTTTTGACAATGACTACACCTCTACAGTTATATCCAGAAGAAAGGAATGTGTTCCTCTAATTAAGTCCTTGAAAAAAGCCAATATTAAAGCTCAAATTGTTTTTTCCTGCAAGAATAAAAATCACCTTGCCAGAAGGAGTGAAGATCTTTGACTCCCTACAAGAAGCAGTTGAATTTATCCAAAAGAAGAATATTGTTGGACACAGAAGAAATGGAATGGTCATCCCAGAGTTTGAAGAGACAGGCAACAAAAAATGGATGGTCTGTAAAGGAAGGAGCAAACAAAACTAAGAAACTAAAGGACAAATGAATGAATTCCTTCTAATTTTAAATGCTTTGTTTTATGAATCATAATATATTCGATTCCTTTTCTCTCTTTTCCCCACTATAAGTACTTTACATACTTTTTCCTTTTAAATAACTACAAATGATATATGTCTTCTAATTCTTTCAGAATAGTATAATTTGACTTAATACAAAAGTGCATTTTTCTAGTGGGTCAGTGGTGGAGTAACAATATGTTTCTGATTAGTGTTTCTGACTAGATGTTTTAGACTCTTTGTTTAGACACATAAACATTAATACAGTACATTAATTGTGTTTTATAGATGGCTAAATATAAGTGTATATATATATATATATATGGTCTAGGACATTTCACTGAATGCACATTTCACTGAAAGCACAATTCACTGAAAACTCAATTAACTGAAACACATTTCACTGAAAGTTATATATGGCCTTTTCCCCACTGTAGTGCGACCCGGGAGTTAGTATATTTTAAGTATATATTATGTTCGGAACCCCCACATATTTTAAGTATATATTATGTTCGGAAAAAAGTAATATATTGGAATTGCAAGTATCCATCTATACAGGTCAAAATAAATAAAATATGTGGGGGGGGGTCTACGCCCCCCACCCCCCTTACTATATATACTAACTCCTCCAGGGTCGCACTACAGTGGGGAAAAGGCCATATTTAACTTTCAGTGAAATGTGTTTCAGTGAATTGAGCTTTCAGTGAAAAGTGCACACTAATTTGACTTTCAGTGAAATGTGCATTCAGTGAAATGTCCTAGACCCATATGATATGTATGAGGGTAGTGTGACAGTGGTGAGGACTGCAGTGGGAGTGACAGATCCGTTTAAGGTGGAGGTGGGATTACATCAAGGATCAGCTATGAGTCCTTTCTTATTTGCAGTGGTGATGGACAGGTTGACAGATGAGATCAGACAGGAGGCCTCGTGGACTATGATGTTTGCACATGACATTGTGATCTGTAGTGAGAGTAGGAATCAGGCTGAGGAGACTCTGGAGAGGTGAAAATATGCTCTAGAGAGCAGAGGAATGAAGGTCAGCAGGGCTAAGACAGAATATATATGTGTAAATGAGAGGGAGGGTAGAGGAATGGTGAGGATGCAAGGAGTAGAGTTGGTAAAGGTGGACGAGTTTAAGTACTTGGGATCAACAGTTCAGAGTAATGGTGAATGTGGAAGAGAGGTGAAGAAGAGAGTACAGGCAGGGTGGAATGGGTGGAGAAGAATGTCAGGAGTGATTTGTGACAGACGGGTACCAGTAAGAGTGAAAGGGAAGGTCTACAAGAGGGTAGTGAGACCAGCTGTGTTATATGGGTTGGAGACAGTGGCACTGACAAAAAGGCAGGAGACAGAGCTGGATGTGGCAGAGTTAAAGATGTTAAGATTTGCACTCGGTGTGACTAGGATGGATAGGATTAGGAATCAGTATATTAGAGGGTCAGCTCATGTTGGACAGTTTGGAGACAAAGCAAGAGAGACGAGATTGCGTTGGTTTGGACATGTGCTGAGGAGGGATGATAGGTATATTGGGAAAAAGATGCTATGGATGGAGCTGCCAGGTAAGAGGAAAAGAGGAAGGCCTAAGATAAGGTTTATGGACGTGGTGAGAGAGGACATGCAGGTGGTTGGTGTGACAGAGCAAGATGCAGAGGATAGGAAGAAATGGAAAGAGATGATCTGCTGTGGCGACCCCTAATGGGAAAAGCCGAAAGATGATGATGACGATGATGATGGTGATGTGTGTCTGTGTGTGTGTGTGTGTGTGTGTGTGTGTGTGTGTGTGTGTGTGTGTGTATGTATATATATATATATATATATATATATATATATATATATATATATTTTTTTTTTTTTTCCTCTGGTCTGGTTAATTGGTGGGTAAATGATTGAAATGTTATAAAATGATTTCTGATTTGAGGCAGCTGTTACTTCCAAATAGCTGTTTTTATATGAAAGGGTTATTTTTTTCATGCTATTGATGTGAGGAAACTGGTGGTCTGTATGACTGTTCTCATTGTGGAGATTCATGACATGCTCTACAAGGCAGCTCGAGTGATTTTTTTTTTTTGCTTTCTGTAAACTCTAAAAGCTTCAAGATTTGATTTCCCACTGAAAGCACTTTTTTCCTCACTAGAGACAACCTCTGCTGTGCATGAGCCTATTTAGATACTTTTTAACAAGTTTATAAAGCTGCAGCTTGAAGAAACAACAGTGATGACATCACTTGACCTTTTGAACTTGTTAAATGGCTTTATTTAGAATTATTTTCTCTTGAAATTCTGTTATCCTTCACTTAGATACTTTAAATGGTAAATAATTAGTGCTGATAAAAGTGTTTAACTCCTTTGAAAATACCTATGTTCTTTTATAGGTGCATACATTCTGCAGATTCAATGACACTTTTAGTAACTAAATGACATCAAATGAACTAGGAGCTGCATTACAAAACTCATTATGCATATTAACATCAGAATTATGTTACATAACTAAACCTTTAGTAATTAAACAGAGGGTTGTGAGGCTTTTTTTTGTAATAAGTGTTATATATATATATATTCAGCAGATCCTTACATGAAAAATGTTAGATGACTGACAAAATGGTTAAAACATCTGATGGTTCTTGAAAAGTCTTGAAAATATTGACAATCTTCTTAACCTTCAGCTTCTAATGTTTATACATACTTTGATCTGATGTGTATTTCTGACATATCTACTTATCAGATGTGCTATTATTATATATGACATATTCATATAGCTTCAGTTATATTGGACACCTTCATTTTAGTGTATATTTCATGGACTCAGATTTCTTTAGTTGCTTTCATAATGCTTTTCCTTTTTGTTTTTATACTGTATTCTAAGCAGAAATGGATAATTTGTGTCTTTTGGTGTTGGAGAGGTGGTGGATGGATGGTTTAGTTAAGTTTTTAACTAAACTACAAACTTTATGTTTCATGTATATGTTTGTAAATAGTTTTGGGTTTTTGAAAGTAGTGCTTAATACACGTTATACATCCATGATAAGTAAGTTTTCAGTAGATTTCAAGTCAACATGGAAGAAAGGTCTTTCAGTTAGTAATAACATACACATTATAGTCAATGACCTATAAATGTTTATCATTAAATATTAATGGTTTGAACAATAATGTCAAAAGAGCTGGTTTGCTTAAATATATCAAAATGCATAAAGCCCAGATCATATTTTTACAGGAAACCCATCTATTAAAAAAAGACCTACAAAAATACTCATTTAATGGCTGTACTATTCTAGCTGATTCATGTTTTAAGGCTAAGAGAAGGGGCACTCTTATTCTATGGAAAAATACTTATACTATGCCAAGAATTATATATACAATTTCAGATAAAGATGGGATGCTAAGCACTATTCTATGGAAAAATACTTATACTATGCCAAGAATTATAGATACAATTTCAGATAAAGATGGGATGCTAAACATGGTTATTTTGGAAATCAATAGGAAGTATTATTACTTTGATTAATACATACTGGATACCAGGACTAAGTACTAAATATGTTGACAAATATCTGGACCTGATTACTTTAAATGCAAAAGGGGAAATTATAGCAACAGGTGATTTTAACTGCCTATTATCAGGCAATTATACTTCTAAAAATGGTAAAATAAAATTAACATCTCAAGCCAAGAACTTAAATGACTTTACAAACCAGATGAACTTTAAAGATATACATGGTCTAAGAGAACATTATTCCTTATTCTGTACTCACTATTCATATCGGTTTGGTACACAAACAAACAATGATGAGGTCTAAGTGACATATCTATAATGACTTGTCCACTTTCAGACCATAATGCTATAAACTTTACATTATCTACGCATACAGATGAGTTAAGATTTCTACAGAAAATTCCTGCTTACATAACTAAGTTAAAAGACTTTATGGAATGGATAATGAAAGAAATAGACATGTTTATGTAAACAAATGATAATGATGAAGTGACTGATACTATACTATGGGACACCTTTAAAGTTTATATAGATGGCAGAATAAAATCTTGTTACCTTAAAAAAAGGAGAGAATGGGACAAAGAACTTTTAGACTTACAAAAAAAAACATAGACAAGATAAAAATGGATGCAAAACCAAATAGCAAAGTAGCACATAACGGAATTACTAAGTTAAATCAAAAATACTTAGACGTTCCAAATCATAAAGTAGCCAAAAACCTGGAAAAATTGAAATTACAATCTTATGCTGTAAATCCTAAATATCTACATGAAAAGCGGTAAGATCCAAAAAAATAAACAATCAAAATCTTATTAATGAGATTAACTATAAAAGTGATGGTTCAGTTCTTCTAACTTAATTGGCATATTAGAAATGTTCAAAAACGACTATAAAGATATAAATAATAATACACCACTTTTGAAGACAGATAATGTAATAAATACTTTTATTCAAGAAAATATAACTACTAAGGTGTCAGTGCAACAAAATAACATATTAAATAAACAAACACCACTAAAAGAAGTAAAAGAGCAAAAAAAAATTAAAAGATATTAACGCTCCAGGACTGGATGGAATAATTCCTGAACTATATAAGATTTTTCCTGAATATATAATAAAGAAAATGATGAGTGCCTTTACTATGGTTAAGCAAAAATGTATAGCACCTCCATCGTGGAAATATTCAGTTATCTCCCCCATTTTAAAACAAGGTAAGCACCCCAAATCTTGTGATTCATATAGGCCAATTTTGTTACTAAACACTGATTATAAAATGTTCGTGACAGTATTAGCTAATAGGATAAAGTATTACCTAATCTAATACATAATGATCAGACAGGGTTCATTCTTCATAGAAAAGTACAAGATAACATTATTAAATTACTATCATTAATAGACATCGTTTGCAAATACAAAAAAAAACTATTACCAACTTAGACATAGAAAAAGGCTTTTGATTCTATTAGTTGGTCTTATCTACAAATAATTCTGATTGGTTTTGAATTCTCCTTAGATTTTGTCAACTTATTAATGAAAATTTATAGTGGGGCATAAGCTTATGTGAAAATCATGTCTATCCTCACCACTAGAAATCCTCAAGGGAACTAGACAAGGTTGTCCTTTGTCACCATTATTGTTTGCTGTTTTAATGGAACCTTTTGCTACATATATCAGAAACAAGCAAAATATAAAAGGCTTTCAGGTTAATAAGGACTATTGTCCTAAGAAACAATTATTTGCTGATGATATGTTGTTAACATTGTGTGATATTTATGGTTCTTTGCATGATGTTATAAATACCTTAAGCAAATTTGAATGAATTTCAGGGCTTAAATTTAATCATAATAAATCTC
Organism: Protopterus annectens; assembly: GCF_019279795.1. Classification (NCBI taxonomy): domain Eukaryota; kingdom Metazoa; phylum Chordata; order Ceratodontiformes; family Protopteridae; genus Protopterus; species Protopterus annectens. The sequence goes on from NC_056733.1 coordinate 520,463,418, forward strand.
AAACATTACTAATTAACAAAAAGATCAACAAAAACCTAAGACAGAATAGCCTGTTTAATTGGGAGAATGATGTATTAGAATATTGGGTGTCAGTATAAAGAGTACATGGAAAGAATCTGTTAAACTAAACTACAGTAATTTAATAACCACCACTGGTGAATTAATCAAAAGATGGAATAAAATGTTCTTCACAATGGAGGATAGGCTCTCTTTAATTAAAATGATAATTTTACCTAAAAGTTTGTTTTATGTACAGTCATTGATACTACCCCCTTCCAAAAACTTATTTAAAACATTAGATTCCATGCTACTTAAATTGTTATGGTTCCCCTTAAAACATAGGATTGCATATATATGGCACATTAGAGCTTGGAATAGTACTGGGATAGCATTCCCTAGCTTAGATCTGTATTCCAAATCAGTTATAATTAATGTAATATTACATTGGATCTCACCTTTCTATATATCTGGCTGGAAAATAATACATGAGATTCACATAACTGATGTCAGAACTATAGAAAATCAATTTAAGGAACAATACAAAATAAGTAGAGTTCATTGGCTTTTACGTGAATGTTGTTTATTTAATAAGAAGTTTGATAATTTTTCTTATGGCATTAGTCAAATATTTAATAACTTAAAATATAATTGATTGTAATTACATTAAACAATTCCCATTTCTTATATTCCCTATAGCATACTCCCCTGATAGCCTAGATTCTTTCAACATCAATGCGATGCAAAAATTAAAGGAAAATATCTTGATATTCTGGCATCAGTTTATTGAAAATAAGAGTATTAAACCACTAAACTCTCTTCTATGTAGTTTTGATAATAGTCAAGACAGTTGGTTGTTTATATACTCATTACGGCAGTTTATAGAAAACAAAATGAGAGTATCAGTCAACCTAGAGACTGAATCTATACCTAGGTTGATCCAGATTTTTATTAGGTATCTTGAAAAGACAGATGATCAAAAATTAAGTATCCCATCTATCTATAAGATATTAATAGAAGACACTAAGTTTGACTCAGATTTTTGGAATTACTATGTAAAGATTAATGGAGAACAAATATCTGGTGAATCCAAAAAACTGTTATTGAAATCTACGTATGGTACCTCTTCTTCATTATATTGGAGATTGTATACATGGAAATTTATGAACAGGAGTTTCTATACTCCACATAAAATAAATCTTGTACTCAAAACCAGTGAAAGTAAATGTTGGAAATGTGATGAATTACTAAAGGCCAGCTGGGTTCACATGTTCATTGAATGTAGAAATGTTGTTCAATACTGGAAAGACTTCAGATATTTTGTAAATGCTTTATGGTCTGATAACTGTCATATTTCTAACTCAATTATCCTATTCAGTGTTCCTATATCTAATGTAATACCTAATTCTCAGATTCAGTTACTCTGGTCAATTCTTGCAATTGTCAGAAAAGTTATTACTTTGGACTGGAAAAGTAAACAAGGTTTGGTGTTTAAAGAATTTATTAATTTAGCAAAAGTTGTTTGTAAAAAAGAACTGCAAACCATCTGTTATAGAACTCATAACATTACTCCTAAAAAAATAACATGCCAAAAATTGGAAAACCTTTTGAACAAATACTGATAACATCTCATGGATAACATGATTGTTTATCATGGATGAATGTAAATATTGTAAATAGTTTTGTTATTGTTTTATTGTATTTGTTATATGTACATTTGCATATGTTTATAATGAAAACAAAATAAAAATGTTTTTTGGAAAAAAAAAGAAAATGCATGCTAGCACAAAACCTGTTATTTTAGCAACTTTTTAAGTTTATAAGAGCGATATTTAAAATCTGTCCCTATTTTTGGTCCTTTGTTGCCCATTTATTTTAGGCTTTGTCCAAATTTCTTGCTTAAAGAGGTTGAGCGGTAGAATGGACAAAGAGCTGACCCACTGTTTCGTGGTCCAGATGAAACATTAAAAAGGGAAACAGTGCCATTTCTTGGAAATGTAAATTAAGTGACCTGTGCAAGGTTAAAGTTGTTTTAAACAAAATTCTCAATTGTAAAATCCTACGTGGAGATAATGATCTTAAGCTTAGTTCACCACATGAAATGCAGTGTGGCATTTCCAGGTTGTTAACTGGCAATCAAATGTATTATTCTTTGTGTGAAATCCTACCTTCTACACATCTGAGGGAAGGTGTAATGTGGAGACCTCATAGATACAGAGGTTGTCTTCATCTCTGATGTATCAGCAGAACCCCACTATCATTTCTGACTTGGATGAGATGTTAAAGAAGACTGAATGATTATGTTTAATGGAAACATGGAACCCTAATTGAGGCCTTTTTAATATAACCAGAGCAAACAGTTTTACATCTAACATTTATTCTGCTTCATGTAAGTTTCTTTTCACTAATGCTAATTGTACACCTAAGAAAATCCATGAATTCTAAGCTTTATAAATAATTACTTAACAGATAGCTGTCACTTTTAAAGAATAGTATGTGGATAGTTTAAGGTCTTCAAATGCACATAAATTCAACAGATAGTGGACTAATTTTTTTTAGCAATTACTTTGCTAATATTGAATGTCTGCCTGCTGTGAACACTGAGAAGTGTTATCCCTCTGCAATGTAAACTGTCCCCTATTTAAAACAAGGTAACTGAAAGAGTGAGAACAGCCACCACGATAAACAAGCCCGCCAAAAAGATGTGTATTTAAAAGTGAACTGATTTTTGCAACTGTATCTGATGAAGCGTAGCCAGTACTACGTGAAAGCGCTTATTCCTTACTTTATAATAAAGAGCTTTTGATTTACGTGGTGATTGTTCGTTGGAATTTATATGCAGTGAAGAAGTTTTATCGTGGTGGCTGTTCTCACTCTTTCAGTTACTTTGTTTTTTGTCTTTGGTGAGAAGCGTCTTTGGCAGCGAGCTGTGTTCCTTTTTTACACCTATTTAAAACAAGGTCAGTTTGCCAAACCTGACGTACTGTCCCAGTTTGCTAGGCAACGTTGAAAAGATGTTGGGTTAACCATGACACCCCAACAATGTCCAGCCCTTGAACATTCCTGGCCAAATCTGATACACTCCCACAGCATTGCACAGCAGAATAGTTTAATCACTGCATTGACTTTAGCCACTAAAATGAATCTATTTATGTCTACTTGTCACAGTATTCTTTTGAAGAAGGCATGCTCACTTGATTTACAAGTTCATCAGTGTATTTCTTCTACTACTTGAGAATGTCCACAGTCAAGGGTAGCATTTCTCCAACCTTGCTAGGAATCGCATGGGCAATATCCTGGCTCTCCCTTCTGAATCATAGGATGGTTTGCTAGAACCTCTTTGAGGCTGTCCAGAAGTCATTCTCCTTGATCTCATCAAACTCCTATGACATTAGGGGTTTTCCTTTAGATGACTACTGCGACTTATGCCTTCTTGACTTTTTGGAACCTGTGACAATGTGAGGTATTGCCAGCTATGCCAGCAGAAGGAGGGCAGTGAATGTGTAACATATGTCAGCACAGCTAGCTAGTATTTTGTAAAGAATTACATGTCATTTGTATATCAAACTGATATGTACAGATACTTGCATTGTAAAAGGCATTTATAAAGCTGCTTGTGCTAAAATTGTACCACCAGTGGGTCCTGACATATTGTAACTGATAAATGTATATGTTTTAACAGAGAATACTGGAAAAAAGAGGTTACTCTCAGGCCAGCTAACTTTGAAAAATAGTAAGAAAATAAATTACTTAATTTATGCCATAAATATTGTACCTTACAGTTCTGACTGCAGCTAGAGGCAAAATGTGGCAGAGAATGGTTTATTAGCTCCTGTAGGAAGAGTGGATTTAAGACTTCCAGAAGCTTCAACAGATCTTAGCAAGCTCTAAGTGTGTGCATTATTGATACATATGTGCTACATTCTGGCAGCTTCTAGCAAAGGGGGTAGCATAAAAACCAGAAGGCAGATGCATGTGATGTCATTCTGGAATCCATCACTGTAGTGATTTTTAATACTAGATGAGACAGAAGTCTCAATAGCACTCCCTTTTGGAACATGACAAAGAAGGGCCACTCACGTACTTCATCTTGCCTTGCTCTAGTAAATGAACCAGGGAATAATATTTCTTTAGATCAGTCAGGAAAATATAGTTAGGTTAGTTAAGTACTGTTTTTCTATGTCTGTGTGAATCTGTTCATCTGTGTTATTTTAATATTTTCTGTGATTGGAACTCTGGTGTTTATTATAAGTAGATGTTTAGTATTTTCAAATTCCTTTATTATTTATTATTAAATATATTTAAACTTTTTATTGTAGCTGGTCCTTTAGAGAATATTTTAAACTTTGGGAGGACTTACATCTATTTGGTGATACTGTGGCCACTGGCCAAACACTATCATTTGTATTAATATTAATTTCACTCAGTGTAATTGGGTACCCTTGTAAGAGCCTTAGAGTAGCTGACTTTGGAGTGTCTGTGGCAGTGTAACTACCTTATAGTATGGGTAGAAGGGGGCGCATGTAGTAAATCTGTGCCAGCTGTGTGTGTGTGTGTGTGTGTGTGTGTGTGTGTGTGCGTGCGTGCGTGTGTGTGTGTGTGTGTGTGTGTGTGTGTGTGTGTGTGAAAATCAAATCTCAAAGAGTGTGTGTGAGCTGCTTGGACCATGGACATGAAGCACTGGTTTAACAGAGAGAGTGGTGGAGGACTTTGCTTGGACACTTGGCTGAGGACTCAACTCTATAGCTGTGCCAGTGAGGAGTCTTATTGGGGATCTGGAGAGAGAGGGAAAACCATTCCCCAGACTGAGTGTGTTCCCTGTGTGCTCTTGAGGGAAATTGTGCTTGATGCAGAGAGCTGAATCTGGAAATACTGGTTGTATCTGTCTTTGTTCCAAGTGAACGTCCCTCTCTAATGTCAGTGGTGAGGATTCAGGCTTCTTGATTACTGGTCCAGAGTGGGGACATCACAAAGCCTACTACTGAGATCCAGAGGAATCTGCCTTTTTAACTTGATGGCTTCCTTAGTGATGAATGTTCAGCAGCAAGTGTTATGGTTGCTCCCATGACAGACACTCAGTACTTTTTGGACACCACTTATTGCTGCCAAATCAAATACTGAGTTCTTGAACAATATCCATTTAGGCTCCTCATTCCTGACCTCCCCAAGTATGTAGGAAAAGATCTTCTGCAGCCTAGAAATGTCTAGACAGAAGCATTCCTGAAATACCCTCACTATATGTTAGGGTTTCCTGAGTCTGTCTAGCTGCTACATTAGCCGTCTTACACAGCTCAACACCAAATGGTGGTCAGTAAACAACTCACATATTTCTTGATGTGAGTATCTAGAACATATAACCTGATTGCATGACTGTTATTGACCTTGGCCCTAAGGTGCTGTGGTTCCAAGACATTTATGGCCATCCTGTTGCTTAAACATTGTGCTTGTCTGGATAATTCATAAGTAACACAGAAATCCAAAAGCAGTTTGTCACTCAGGTTCAGATCAGACAAGCTATTCCTCCTATTTACACCCCTCCAGGTATTTCCATCATGCCTAATGTGAGCACTAAGGTTTCACTGTAGAACTGCACAATCTGTAGGTGGTGCCATCCTGAGCAGAATAACCACAGTCTCTAAGAAGGCCAAATACTCTGAATAACTGTTTGGTGCCTGTGCAGAAACAACAATATTTCCCTTTCTGCAGGTTACTATTACATTGAGGCAAACCTCTCAGTTTCTGGCACTAACTCCAAATGAACACCACCCAGATGAGGACTGGTGAGAATTCCCATACCTGCCTGCTTTAGGCCCTTACTGAGGGACTACTGTCAACATAAAAAGTCTAGTCCTGGAACCAATGCATGATATAGAAGTAAGACCAGTTAAGTGTAGCTGTAACTTTTCAACCTCCAGTACAATCCCCTGCTCCTCCTCCAGCAAAGCAGTAGCATTTTGTACCCCAAGAACTAACTGTCATTGGCAGGGAATAGTCCATCTTAATCTGTGCTGACCAGCCTGATACATAATTGGCTTTGCATCTGACTCTTCCTTTTTCACTTTGTGGATGGCGATCCCACACATAGGCACTCTACCCTGCTTTTTCAGATTGATTCTGGCCAGACTGTATGGGTCACCAAGCCGCTAGAAGATCAACAGTGAACACCATTCTGCTTGGCTCCAGAAGTGGGTCTTGGTAACCCTTTTTCAAGCAAAACTCTCAGATTCTTTAGCTGAACCATCATGTGGACAATCTAGATTTGCATTGGTCTGGTCCTTTATCTGAACCAGTTTGCCATGGGTGGCATCTCCAGGAAAAAAAGCTCCAGACAGTATAGCTGTAAGGATTATAGTGGGACACAGTCCCTTCTACTATTATATGGTGACAGTCTCAGAAGGGGCTCCTAATACTTTCTTAATTATTTACTAAAATTATTAATCATTGGCCAGTGAGCAAATAAAATTCATAGGATTTGAATATTTCATGTAACAGTATTTAGGATTTTAGCATTTCATGCAACCATACAGAATAAGGTACTCCAAGAATATATAAGCAGAAGCATGGCAGAATTATTGTTGAATGATGTCTCTGAATGAAGCAAAGCAGTCCGATTTTGCTTTGGCTAACCATTATCTGTACAGCAGTGACATCTGCAAATGTCAATGAGAAACTCCATCAGTTTAATCTCATCTTGTTATATTAGCTGCTAGAAGTGATTTTCCACAGGCCCATCAGCTGCAATCCTGCATTATAGCCAGGACTGCCTTTAGATGTTCTCTCAGTCTGCTTCAGCTCAGAGGTCCATCACCACAGACTGATGTGTAATTGATGACAGCATGAATGGCCATGGCTTACAACTCCTAAGTCACAAAGAACTCTTAAGACATTCCCAGATGAGAGGCTGTACAGACTGGCCCTCCTTTGCAAAGAGACTAGGGAATATAATCCTACCTTTTCTTAGTTTTAAAGGTAATTGGAAACTTCTTTCCCATTTTAATCTCAGTTAGTTCAACCAACACAGCACATGATGGTCAAGATGGTGCCCTTATTGCTGCAGGAGATGTGGGTGGGGTCACTGGTCATGGCAGATGCTTTTTTGATGCATCTTTGTCTGGTTTGACACAGGAAGTTTCTATGTCTTGTTTTTAGTAGGTAGCACCTTCATGATGAAATGTTGCCTTATGTCTAACATTTGCACTCTGAGTGTTTATCAAGGTAGTAGCTAAGATGTCAGAATTCTTGTTGGAGAAGGATCTCCATGTACTCAACTGTTTGGATAGCATCCATGGCTTGAATGCTGCCATAGTTACAGGTCACCGAGTCCTGTGTAAAATGGGAGATATCCTTTCTGGGCTGCACTGACCGGATTACCTTTATTGAGACAGAGTTGAGCATATGAAGTTGCTGTCACTTCTACTCATAGAACGAACCCAGGAGGCTGTATCCCAGATGGGTCTACTTCTAAATTTTGAAGTTTTGAAACTTCAAACCATTTAAATGGAGATTGCCTTACAGAGTGGAATAGTATATTTACTGTTTTCCTCACTGTAGTCTGATCTCGGAGTTGGTATAGTTAATTAGCAAGGGGTGTGGGGCCCCCTGCAAAAATGTAAAAAAATAGATTTTTTTGTTTTATTTTTTTTATTTATATTTTGAACTTTCAAAACTTTAGTCTTATGGTCTCAAACATAAGAAGTTTGAAGTTTTGACTTCGAAGTTTAGAAGTAAATCTGCCCCTGACATTCTCCATGAGGGCACAGCAAAAGATCCATGCTCAGATCCTTCTGCTTCTTATGGGCTTTTTTGTGGGACATAATCTTCTCATTTTCATCTAAAAACTTGAAGATGCAGGTATTGTAGTGGATGATGATCTGTCAGTGGCTGCAGAGTCACTGCTCACTCATGGGTCTTCTTCTGGAGTCGTGTCCTTGTCTCCAGGCTTTGCAGTGGTGGACTGTCACCATAATTCTCAGTTTTGGTCTTCTATACTAGCAGCATGGGCCATCACAATTCCTTGTGGCAAATGCTTCACTAGCAGAGTAGAAATCCCACATTGGCTTCTTCATGATTTAGAAAAAAATTATCCTTCTCCAAGAAAGGGGACTCCACATAAACCAGATGTGGCTAAGGACAGCATGTCTTACCTGAAGCCTGTACAAAGGAAGCTTAGAGCAAAGCCTTCCTTAGAGCACTTTAGATTACTGGGGAAATGTGCTTGTGGACTCCATGAACCATACCCGTTACCTTTTATTGGGGCTGAGGATTCTGTAATCATGTCTGGTCATCGTGAATGCAGCAGTTTCCCTCCCAGCTGGCTTACAGATGGAGGAAACAGAATTACAGCAGAACTTGATTACTCTGGCTGGGAAAATATTGGGAAAAGTTATCTTTAGTTTTCAGTTTCAGGACTTCTTGTTTTATTTTATTTTTAGGCATGTCTGATTTCATATTATTTAAAAATATCTGCTATTTCAAATATGCATATAGTCAGAAACATGAAAATTATGGTCAGATAGCACAGGAAGTGCATTTGCAGGGAATTACAGATAGGTTCATAGGTGTTTACTAGGCTAATGACCACAATGGCCTTTTTATGCCTAGTCATGCATCCCAAATCTCAGACAAGTTCTGGTACCCTTGATAAGTGTAAGCAGGGGCTTTGGAGGTGAAACATTTACAAGCAGGGGCCTGGGAGATGAATCATTTACAGGCTGCCTGTGTCCATTCAAGACATAGGTGCCAAACCAGGGAAGAATTTCCTGTTCCCTATCCAGTTGTCCAAGTTACACTTGAATTGGGTTAGGGAGGAACTCTGCTACACATGGATGGGGAGCCTGTTCCATAGATGGGGTAGTCTCTGGGATACATACCTATCTCTCCAGCAGGTCCTGTTTATATCACAGGCAATGTTTAAGTCTTTAGAACTCTTCTGGTGCTGTTTGTTTTGTGGATATGTAGGAGGGTCATCACAGTGGGGTCTGACGATGCTCTGTATGCCAGGCATAGATCTCCCTCAAAAGCCTGTAGGAGACAGAATACAAGGATAGGGCCTTGAGGTGGTCTGCAAAGGACATTTTACTTATGCTATGTATTCTTTTAGTGAGAAATTGTTGGATATGCTTGGTTAGATACATATCAAAGAGGGCATTGTACTCAGTGATAGGTCTGATGAATGCCAAATACAGTGAAACAATTACTTCTTTGGTAGTTAGATGCCATACCTTTGTTTATAAGCTGCACAACATAGAATGGTTTCCTCACTACTGTAGACATGTGATGGGCAAAAGCTAGTTTACTGTCTATGTGTGTCCCTAAGTCCCTGACTACTGGGTCAACTCTAAGTGGTGTGTTGTCAATGTGATAGTTACCAGTGGTGGATGACTTCCAGAAGGATACTATTATGCACTTCTTGGCATTTAGTTTTAGTCTATGGCTCTAACATCAGTTGTTTCACCCCTTCCTAGAGAACATTTGTGTCAGTGTGGTATTCAATGACAGCTCCTAATTTGCAATCATCTGCACATTTAGTCAGCCAGAGACCATTGACATTGGCCTTGACTTCAGAGAAGTAAATGTCAAAAAGGAGTGGTCCAAGGACTGAGCCCTGAGTGACTCCACTTATGACTGGCCTCTTTGTAGAGGTGGATTCCCCAGTTCTAACTTCCTGGGTCCTGTCTGTGAGCCATTTGGCTATCCACCGGGTGACATATGGGTTTGTACCTAACCTCTTGAGTTTGTCAGCAGTGTAGGAGACACAGATGTGCATATGTTAAAACACTAAGAAAATAAACTCCAAGCCACAATTACAAAATCTGGACTTATTTTATGAGCTGTTTTGAGCCCTTCAGAAATTCTAACCTCAGTGTTTTGGGGGCTTTGCCACCACAGCCTCTGTCTATATATAACTAACTGTATGGTCACACAGATTAGGGGAAGGGGAGAAAACCTCAACCTAATTAATTTCAGAAACTGACACTGACTTAGGTTCACAGGTTCATAGGTTTATACTAGGCTAACAAACACCAGGGTCTTTACAAGACTAGCCATGTAACCTAAGCCCGTTTTGTCCCCAGGTTCCTTGAACACCTGTATCATGGGGTACATTAGTAAAGAGGTAGCTAAGGGTTATGTTATAATAAAATTGGTAAATACTAAAGGGAATGATTTATTCTATTAACCTTAATGTAAACAGTCACTGAGATGTATAAAGAATCTTTAAAAAGTGAAACTGCAGTAAATTAAATGTTAAGTATAGCTTTCAACTGCCCCTGATTTTTTCCCCATCCTTCGCAAAACTTTTGATTGTATGTTAAATCACTGCAAATTGCATTCAGTAATGTTAGATGTTACAGTGAAATCTTGATGAAAAACATATTCTTTTAACTTTTTAAGTGAACTGGTGAGCTGCTTCCTGCTTTCCAATGTTTCTTTCACCCTCTGCTTGCACTATGTCAAAGTCAACATCAAAGTAAAGTTTATTGTCATTTAAAAGTACACACGTGTAGCCTAAACAAAATTTTGTGCATCAGCTCAGTTCTTGAGATTACAAAGGAAAGTGTAACAACATATGCAAGTAGAGGAATAAACATAACTAACAAATACAGTACTACTCCCAATACATGCAAGAAAGAGTAGAGACATTTACCAAGACTCATAAACAAAAAGAATACCCCCCCTGAGTTAAATTAACTACCTTATTTAAAGTAATGCAGAACACACTACAGCTTTAAATGCCAAGTTATTTGTCTTATATTGCACTTGAGTGAGTTAAATAATATTGACTATGGATATAATAAATGAATATTGCACTTACTTGGAATGTATGTAAGTATATATTGCACAAATAAATAAAAATGTACTTATTATGTGTCCAGACCCATGGGACTAGTGCTTCAGTTCAGAAGTCTAATCACTGTAGGGTAGAAACTGTTAATGAATCTTGTAGCCCTGCAGCGGATGCTGCAAAATCTCCTGCCCAATGCCAGATGCTTAAACAGTCCATGTGCAAGATGCGTGTTGTCCTGTATTATTTTGGTGGCCTTTTGAATGCTTCTTGCAGAATAAAGATGTTGTATTGATGGAAGATGGTAACCTTTTACCTTCTCTGCAAACGTCACCACTTATTGTAGCACCTTCCTTTCTGTAACTGTGCAGCTTCCAAATCACCCTGTGAAGTTGCAGGTTAGGATGCTCTCTATTGTACCTCTGTAGAAGGTGAAGAGAATATGAGGAGGAAGCTTAGGTTTTTTCAGCCTTCTAAAAAAGTGTAGGCATTGGTGTGCTTTCTTCACCAGATGGCTGGTGTTTCTTGACCACGAGAGATCCACTGATATGTGTACACCCAGGAATTGCGTACTCTTAACCTTCTCCACACTCTCATCATTGATCCTGAGCACTGGGTGGTTTGTTTTCCTTTTCTGAAGTCAATGATAATCTCTTTGGTCTTACTTATATTCAGGTCAAGGTTGTTCCCCTCGCACCAACTGATCAGGGATGCCACCTCCTCTCTGTATGCCCTTTCATCCTCTGTTGTGATGAGCCCCACAACTGTGATGTCATCAGCAAACAGTGATATGGTTGCACTTGTGCTTAGCATTGCAGTTGTGGGTCAGGATGCGGAATAACAGTGGGCTGAGAATACATCCCTGTGGAACCCTGGTGTTAATCGTGATGCACTTTGATGTGTTCTTACCTGAACACACCCTCTTGTGGTCTCTCAATCAGGAAGTCCAGGATCCAGTTACAGAGATGTTTACTGATTCATAAATGTACCAGTTTTTCTATCAGCTGCATCGGTACCACCATATTAAATGCAGAGCTGAAGTCTATGAACAGCATCTTCACATAGTTGCTTTGCCCTCTAAATGCTCAAGGGAGCTGTGTAGTGCTACTGATATGGCATCGGCTATGGATTGGTTAGCTCTGTACGCAAACTGTAGAGGGTCAAAATCAGGAGGTAGGCATGATGAAAGATGCTTTTTGATCACCCACTCAAAACATTTCATAACCGTGGATGTCAGAGCGACTGGTCTGTAGTTGTTTGGGCTGGAGGGAGTGGTTTTCTTAGGTAGTGGAATGATATTAGTTTCTTTGCAGCATGAGGGTACTTTTGCCATGGCAAGAGAGGTGTTAAATATTTCCTTGAGCACTGTCCATAGTTGATCACCACAGCCTTTTAACACCTTGCCCAGTATGTTGTCTGTGCCAGCAGCCTTCCTGGGGTTCACTCTCCTTAGCTCTCTTCTTACCTCCTCTGTGCTGAGGCTGAGTTCTGCATCCTTCTCATCAGTGGGTAGCTTTAATGCCAACCTGATGTTTCTCTCCTCAAATCTACCAGAGAAGATGTCCAAACTGTTCAGGAATTCGATGCTGTCCTCACACTGTGCTGACCTGATTTTGTAGTCTGTCATTTCCTGTATGCTTTGCCATAGTCTCCTTACATCCTTCATGTCTTCAAAGTGGCTCTGTACCTTTCTGCCATACTGCCTCTTAACCTCCTTTATACTCCTCCTCAGATTACCTCTTGCTACACTTAGGGCTACTTTGTCCTTAGCCCTGTAAACTGCATTTCTATTCTTCAAGAGCTCATGTACCTTAGGAGTGAGCCTGGTTAGCTCTGATAGTGATACTCTTGGTATTTGTTACCCCATCAACACAGTGCTAATGAATGTATTACTTAATCACATAATTCTCTGAGGTCACACCTGAAAAGGGGCACTTATTAACAGCAGGCTTTCCTGCTTGAAAAATAAAAATACATTTGCGTATCCTATGTGATTGTTTTCAACATTTTTATTTTTATTATACAGACTATGTACAACCCGAAGATGTTTGTAATTTTTGTATGCTGAAGTACTGAGAAATGTAAGCTTGATGTCTCAAGCAATGATGCTAAACATGCATGCATTGCTGAAGTCTGTTGTATGCACAGTCAATAATCTTTGTATCAGTGGACAGACTGACTGTTGTTGGCCATTTTTCTGTAATGTGGCTTGTTCTTTGGTTTGCTTTAGTATATTTCTTCATTAACAATTATGTGAATTATACATTTGCTTTAATACAATTTGTTTTATAAAAGTGCTTTTAGGCATACTGCAAGGTCTTGTAAAACTGAGTAGGTCAGATGATTCAGCTGTGGTATTATTAACTGATCACAACATATCTCATATAGAAATTTTACCTTGAGAAGTCATAAGTGCCATAAACACACTACATTCCTATGCCTTCTAAAGTTAATATAATCTTGTTTGTCAGCAGATGAGATAATCCACTCTTCAAGATAAAATGTGTCATATTACCTTTCAAATAGACTGACACAGGTTTTACGTGGAGGGCTTAAAACTAAGCATATCCAGGAATGTGATCATTCCATCTGTAGAGACACAAAAATCAAAGTAGGGGAGGCACATCTGCACTTTTTACAGTTTCCTACTCATTACTGTTGACAAAGAACAAAAAATTGCTGTCCTGTTAACTTCTTGAGTGAATTAAAAGTGATATTTAAAAACTATCCCTGATGTTGATCTTCTGCTCCCCCATCATTCCTGCCCTTGTGAAGAAAAGGTTACCCTTAGAAGAGGAACCACTACACTTATTGACATACGTATAGGGATGTCAGCCAAACCGACACTGGCTATTCCCTGTCCATACTTGCGCGACCTAAGATGGTGGGTCTTAATCTATGCAGTTGCTGCACGGTTTGCTTGTTACCTGTTGTAGGAATGTTTACAGTCTCCAGGCATTTTATTATGTGCAATTCATAGATTAAAGGTTTTGGAGAAACTCATGCTTAGAGCTTTAGGGTATTTCAACAAATGGGTTCTGTTCTGTGGACTACAAATAAGTTTAGACCCTCTGTATTTTGGTCACAGGACTCTCTACTGCCTGAGCATCTTATGTAACTCCTAACCATATTGTTCAGCTTGTTAATACAACAAACCTCCACAAAGCCAAAAATAATGGGGGGTGGGGAGACAAAGGCCCAAAATCAGGGGCACCTCCTAAATATTTCTCTTATAAACTTAGAATTTTGCTAGAATATTTATAAATTACATGTATATAGATATCACCTTTATTTTCAACTCTGTCATAAACTTTGAAAAGTGTCTGCCCTGGGAAGGACAAGTCTGTAATGGCTGCGGGCTTGCAGAATGGTTGGTCTGCAGTATGATATCCATGTCTGGTTGATACAGAGCCAACAAACCTTTAGTGCAGACAAGTACGTTTTCAGCTGGTTGCAGATGTTAGCAATGCAGTGCAAAATGTAGCAGTATGTCTTTAAGCTGACTTTATGGTAAGGACAACACTGTCACTTTCTGCTGTATTAGATCTCCACCTTTTTTTTGCTAAACAAGCGCTAATGAAGTAGCAGAAAAAATAGTCGACATTTTGGCGTGTGTTATGTTTTAATTGCTTCTGGACTGACTTTTTTCAGTGCTACCAAGTCTAGTGAAGCTGCACTCTAGCACATTTTGTTCAGTGCAGTCAGAGTACTCAAAGATATGTGTATTAGTTTTATGTTCAGCCTGGCATGAATCCAGGAAAAGGCCATACATACCAAAGCCTCGTACATTTGACACCAAACATTTTGTTTGACTGCTTGTAGTAAACAGACAATGCCCAGATGGATTTAGTTTTGTAATCCCACCTCTCTTGAGAAGCTACATGATACAGCTTGCATTCAGCTGTAACCACTAATGAATATCAGCTCTAGCCTTTGCAGCGACACTGGCTCTTTTCATCTGTCTATGCAGTAAATGCTTTGAAGAACAGACTTCTCCACGGCACGGAATGGAGAAGTGACTGAGTTGCTACACTAGATCTGCAGGGGGTATCACAGATTACAATTGAAAGGAGCATAATATTACAAATTATTACAAAGGACTAACAATCGACAATATTGCAGCAGATGGAAGATTTCACTTTTGAGTTGAACGGATAATATGCATCATGACACTATACATTCATGTCTCGAACACATAGCATGAGAACCAATCGTAATCCTGTATGTCACATTTTGCCAAACACTGGCCATTGTTACATTAGCATTAGACTTCACATCAGATTTCACCTGCCTTACATACCTCTCAACCTCTTAGTGCAAGAAATCTGGACACAGCCTGACAAAATGGGGGGATTTTAAAGATTGCTCTTATAAACTTAAAAAGTTGCTACAGTAACAGGGCTTGTATTAACATACATTTTCTGAAGGATTTGAAGTCTAAAAGTCATATGTATGTCATTATTTGGTGACTTTAGTCCTCAGATCATCCCAGTGATTTGCCAGGAAAACTACAAATTTTATGAGGAACACACCAAAAATATGAGGCAAACATCTGGACATTCTGTGAAAATCTGGACAGTTAAGAGATGTGCTGCCTTACATCAACAGTACACAGTGATGGGGCAGGCTGCCTAGCTGCCTTTCTGTTACTTATTTTTCTTGTAGTTTGAAATCAGTGCTGGATTTTACAGTGTGATTAAAGATTTTTGGGGGAACTTTTAATAATTGTTGTTTGTAATTGAGTGTTTCTGACATAGGTCTCAACCTCTTAAGATGCCAGTGTGGATCACAGACCCTAACAATGTGTGACAAATGGTCAATATCTGGAAATCCTATTTTCACACGGCGCGAAATGTGCCAATGCCATAGAGCATGGTAGAACTGTAAAATTCAGTAAGACACACTTCTCAGATCCAAAACCTTTATTTGATAATCTGGAATACCATAACCACACCATAAGTAAATGAAACAGCACTTTACAAAAATAAAAATCATGTTTACTACATTTTCTAAACAGACATTACAAGTCACACAAATTTTTGTTAGACCAAGTTAAATAGCATCCTTTCATACATTAGATGTAGACATTGTATGCTGCTGTGGCTTTCTTGGCAGCCTCTAAAACATGTTTTGGTAGCTTAACATCACATCAGTCCAGTTCTTTTATTCATTTTAACTGCCAACAAAGAGTTTGGTGTTTTTGCACTCAGAGACTGACGCAGTTCAGTTTTCACTTTCTGCACCATGCTAAATGCTCTTTCTGCTTGTGCATTAGAGTGTGGCAAGCAAAGTAGGCTCATTATCAGCTGCTTAAAGAGTGGCAGTTTCCCTTCAGTGCAAAGGTCCCTCAGAAGGTGTGCCCAGTACTTTGACACACATGAGTGGGGCCCATCTACTGGGCCTGTCAGATTCCTCATGTCCTCGATCTGATATTGGGTAAACTCTTTGATTAATTGTTCAGCCTCAACATCATTTTCACACACACCCAGATGGAAACGAACAACCCTGACAAGTCCTGAAGAAATGTCCAATTTTTAGGCTGGATTAATAACTAATGCAGCATCTTTCAGTAAGTGATCCTGCATGGGAAACTTTTTCACATTTTCTGCAGCACTGCAGCATAAAAAGCTGTAACTTTTTTATAAAAGTTAAATTCAATGACTGTGCCAGCAATATCCTTCTCATGGCTGTTCATGTACTGCTTGACTTCATAGCCAATACTCAGTTCACCGTTTGGTAGAACACAGCTACTGTCAGTCAACACTAACACATCACTGTGTTTGAGTAGTCTGACAGCAGCTGCAGGTCTGAAGAGTCTGCCAACGTACTGCTGCAGGAGTTTATGCACAGTGGCATGCAGTGCCAGTAGCTGACTTTCTTGGCTGTGAAAATGTTGAACTCCAATAAAGGTTCTAGTGCATACTTAAGAAACATAAAAATCACATGCACTTCATGACTCTGCAGAATTTTAGAAATTAAGTTAATCTTAGCAGACCTTGGCTCTACAGACAGAAAATACGAATTTAGAGCTGGCCACATGTCCAGGGTTCTGTTAATAACCTTACCAAGACTGAGCCATCTAGTAGGTGCATGTCTAATGATCTTGAGGGGGTCAGTATCTGTGAACAAAGCAAATTCTTGCAGTTTTTGTTGACTTTGTGCACTGGAACTGTAATGGCAGTACACATCTGATATACGTTGTTCAACTGGTGAATGTAGTGCTTTTACAGCAGCCTTACTGCAGAGATCTGCCAAGTGGCAGAGACACCCCATGTTTATAGTTGTATGAAGAAACAAAATACTCCCCACTGCTAAAAGTAGCCAGCAAACAAACACAAATGTGAAGAAAAAAGCAAGCTACTCTCCACTGCTAAAATACTCGAGCCTTCGATAAAATAATTTATTGGATAGGAAATAAAAGTAATAATTCAGCGTCCCCAAATCCACATTCATTTTTAACGTCTGTCTGCTCTTAGATTAATGATCCATTTAGATTCCCTCAGCTCATAGAACTGAGCTGAGGGAATCTAAATGGATCATTAATCTAAGAGCAGACCGATTTCCTATCAGACTGGCGTTAAAAGACAGAAGACCTACCATTGGATGAGCTGAAAAGTGTATTTGCACAACAAGTGAGGATAGGTCCAATGCATTATGATTAACTATTGGACAAGTAGAAGGGTGTGTTAGTAGAGTGGACGCCGATTGGTCTGAAGAAGCAGGAAGAATTATTACGCAACTTAATTCTTTTACTTAAAAATGAAACTCTGAGTCCTGTAATGTCACGATCTGAAGAA
Organism: Protopterus annectens; assembly: GCF_019279795.1. Taxonomy (NCBI): domain Eukaryota; kingdom Metazoa; phylum Chordata; order Ceratodontiformes; family Protopteridae; genus Protopterus; species Protopterus annectens. The sequence continues at coordinate 520,480,995 of NC_056733.1, forward strand.
GAGTTTTATCGAAAGCGCTTATCGTATGTGGATTTGGGGACACTGAATTATTACTTTTATTTCCTATCCAATAAATTATTTTATCGAAGGCATGAGTATTTTAGCCGTGGAGACTAGCTTGCCTTTTCTTTCCATTTATGTTTATAATTGTGAGCTTCACCTTCTTTAAAAAAGACAGCACAGAATTGTGTTTTCCAGTTATTGAGGCAGCATTGTCTGAAGAAAAACTCACAATGCTGGAAACTGGAATGTTAAATTTTGTCAGAGTGGACATTAAAGAATCAAACACTGCTTGTCCAGTTCCTGACACGCATTCTGGCATATGAAGGAACCTTATCACATTTTTGCTTGTCTTTTCATCAAGGCAACCAACAACGATTTAACAGTTTGTCATCTCCCATGTCTGTGCTTTGGTCCTTATATGCACAGAATGGTGATTTTTGGCAGGGTGCTGCAGCATCATTGTGGTAATGAGGCCCCAGAACATCCCATGCAATGTATGCTGCCTTCGTTGCTCCACATGTCATTTTACGGAGAACATCTTGATCATCTCCACACTTCTTCATAAATTTCAGGATGTGTTCTCCTGCTGCAAATGATAAGTTGTGTTTAGCAAGGAGAGACACAAAACTAACCTCTGCCTCAACCACCTTTGTACTTGCTAAGCTCTGAGGTGCAAAGAAATCCACCATAGATCTTCCAGGTGCACGCTTGCAATTCTGCCTGTGTTTCTCACTGTTGGCATGTCATTGCAGATCATGTCCGCCCCTGTGATGGATTGTGAAATCCATGTTATAAGTCTTGCAGAAGGAATATTTCACTCCGCGCCTACTCATAGAAAGCCAGTCAAAGGTACTTGCCCAACTTGGCTGAAAAATTGTGCATCTTCTCTTCTTTGGGGTGCGATCTGGGCAGTCTGTACCTAGCAGGTTTGTAAAACAGTGGTATTAAACAATGACAAACAAATGGGGCTATAGTGCAGAAAAGAAAATTAGAAAATCTCCTCAATAGCAAAGATACGAGACAATAGGGCAATGACCTACCCATATCACTGGAAGTTTCCTGACTTTGCACCCTCTTCTCTTGCTTACCTCTGCTCCTTTTGTTTACTATAAAGGCCTGCATGATTCAGTTCCTTGCTTTGATGACGACACTTTCAATCCTCTGGTGCGCACTTGCCCACCTAACCAGTGTTGCAAAAGGGAAGAGTGACTTTCATGACATTCAGTACTCAAAACACCCTTGATTATATCTCAAAATCCATGTCAAGGATAAAAACATCCAGCTTAACAAATGCACTTGCAACACACATCTTGACAATACTACTTAAATTTTACATTCACCACTTTAGATGTGTTCTACCCCTGTCCTACAGCCAGGTGTGGGCCTGGCAAAGGTCCCTAAAAAAGGTACTTAAAACCAGGCCCCTCTGTACTTTTACAAGAATGTGCCATATAACACATCATGCCTTGGAACAGTTAAGACCAAAGAATGCAAGATCAAGTTACACTCTTAAAGTTCTACCAAAAAACAAAACCGGATACTTTAAAGCATCTCATTACTATAAATAACTCACTTTTGACAACCATCCTGACATACCTCTCAACCTCTTAGTGCAAGAAATCTGGACAGAGCCCAACATAATAGGGGGACAAGCAGCACAAATATAGAGACACTTGAAATATTGCTCTTATAAACTTAGAAAGTTGCTAGAATAACAGGACCTGGCTTGGCATACAGTTTCTGCAAAAAAAAGGCAATTACTCTCTGAGACATACTAGGGGGGCATGCAGCACAAACATAGAGACACTTTAAATATTGCTCTTATAACCTTAGAAATATTGCTGTTATAAACTTAGAAATATTGCTAGAATAAATGGCAATTACTCTCCAAGATGTACTAGGGGTGACAAGCAGCACAAACATAGAGACACTTTAAATATTGCTCTTATAACCTTAGAAATATTGCTAGAATAACAGGGTCTGTGTTGGCACACATTTGCTCAATTACTTTCAGACTTCAGAATCATACTAGTGGGACAAGCAGTACAAAAATAGAGAAACTTTAAATATTCCTGTTATTCTGGCAACTTTTTAAGTTTATAACAGCGTCTGTGTTGGCATACAATTGCTCAGTTTCTGTCAGACTTCAGAGACATACTATAAACAAGCAGCACAAAATTACAGACACTAAACATTGCTCTTATAAACTTGGAAAATTGCTAGAATAACAGGATCTGTGCTAGCATACCAGTTCTCAAAGGAAACACTTGCAGCCATTGCAGCTAAAACACTTACCTTTGCCTAGGTACACAACACCAGCTCAATATGCAGTTAGCCAAAGACTCCAGTAGCACAAGTAATCCAACATGGTGACCACGGCACAAACTATGATGATCCCAGTAGTCTAGCAGCAGGCAGCAGCAATATAAAACCTCAGCCTCCTGTTCTGGCCACTTCAGAGTTCCAAGTCCTGATTCCAGATGTCTTCAGTCCACACCTTCCTTCTCCCGATGTCTTCAATCCACTCCTTCCTTCTTCCTGGTCTTCTTTCCAAGATATTGGACCTAAAAAGTAAAATCCCTGATTCTTGGAAGCCTTTTTCAAGCCATTATTTTGGTGCAGTAAGGTTTCCCGGAACATGATTGTTTAGTATTGGGGAACTCTTATAGGCTCCTATCCTCCTGAGACTCTTTACTTGATTGGCTTGTAGAACGCGTTCGCGATTGGCTGTAAATGCAGTCTATGAGCCAATCAAAAACTGTGGCGCACAGACAATGCTGTGTAATGTGGAAGGGTAGCAGAGCTATGCATTGGTTTGTATACCACAATGCCGATTGGCAGTAATTGCGCTACACAAACCAATCAAACTCCTTGTAGCGGACCCACAGCTGTTCAATGTGGAACAGTGGCTTAGCTCATTATTAAATGCAGTGCGTTCCCCATAATCCGGAGCACTTGGATGCTCAGGTTCCTGAAGGTTGATACTGTTTTTGAGTTTGCTGTCTGGAATTGTATTTAAGTGTATGGTGCTGTATATGCTTGCAGTTTGGTATACCTTTGTACTGTTTCATATTTTTTTTCCATTTTCAACACTGACATTTTTAGTGTTATGCCACACTACTATTTGCTTTTCTTGGACATTGCTCACCTTTTCAGTAACGCTGTCATTTTTTGTCACAGGCAGTTTTGTAATCACCATACTGCGATAAAGGAAAACAAACCTATCCTCTTTAATCAAAACAAAAGGGCAATGTCTTCATGTTCTTACTTTTAATTTGTGGCAATTTATTCATAACATTATGGCAAAGCCATTTTGTGACCATTCCAACTTAGTAAACAACCTAAATGCTTATTAGCACAGCTACATTTCTTGCCTTCTCTCATTGCTAGCTAAAGTTCTTCTTTTTCACTGTTAGTAATACCGCTGATGCTGACTTGTTTGATCACCTAGGATCATTTTTTGTCCATATCTATAGCTGTAAAATAGTTTTAACTTTCTTTATATACACAATTCTTTCTGCTGTGCAGCTAACATTTTATTTTCTTTGATTTGCCTTGCATTGGGAATAACTTGAACATTTACAGTTGTCAGTACCCAGAGGGACTTGGGAGCATGTTTTCCATATTATTACCATCTTCATTACTTTGCCTTCTACTGCTACTACGTAACTACAATTTTTGCAACTTTGTTAGTACTGTTGGTTAGCTTTTCCTAAGGACAATATTTTTATACACCTCTCAACAGTCTTCAGTTTTCAGACTTTGGCTACTCATTTTTTATTGTTGGTTTGGGTCTTAAACCTTCGAGGATTGGTTTTAACAGTGTTTTTCAATTGTGTGTAATGTCTATACAATCAATAGTGTACCATCAGCGATATCCTTCCAGGCTGACAAATACTACACCGTCTTTGAATGACACCAGAAACTAAGCCAATTATTAAAGTCAGTTTGTTCTATCCATATTGTGGCATTTTCCTTGGAAAAGGTAGACTGCTGTTCAGTGCTAGAGTCATACAGGCCTGAGACACGTGGTCCAGGAGCTCCATTATGTCTCTCTTCATATAGTTCAGTTGGGTATGTCTCAGGTTGTTTACATTCACGTGGACTATGACTTTCTCATACTGGTAGTTGTGGTTCTGCACCTGTGCTTGCGTGATATGGCAGATTCTAGCCCCTGCTAGGCAACTGATTGTGACTCTTTCCTTGCTCATCCTGGTGAGTGGGACATCAGTGTGTCTCATAATGGAGTCTCCTATGACCAAAATACTGTGCTGTGTGGTGGTTTGCCTTATGTGAGACGTGGATGTATGCATTGCGGTGGGTGTTGTTTTACTAGAGTGCCTTTGTGGTTGCTGAGGATACTTTTTATATGGGTTTGTTCATGAATATGGTAAGGGAACTGCTGCTTCATTGCAATCTTGGAGTGGATGTATAACTTAGCTGTGAGTATGACAGTGTGTGCAATTGGGTCATCAAGGTGCAGAGGGGTTGAATTTCATTAGGGCATTGGTTAGCGGGAGCAGGTTTAATTTGGAGTAATCTCGCTGAAGACAGAAGGGTTTATTGGGAAATAAGGTTTTACCTTTAAAGAAAGAGTGTTACTTCATGGTGGTCAGATTTGACCAGTGATGTGGTAACTACAAATATTGAATGTTGGGGGGGGTGCTATATTGGTGACAACCAGGTCCAATATTTTTGAAATCCTTGTTGAGATTTGACCTGTAGATTCAAGGAGCTGGTATTAATGAAGTCCAGGAATCTTTGTGCATACTTAGAGATGGTATAGATTTCCCAGTTAATGGAGGGATAGGTGAAGTCTCCCAATAGGATAGTGTTGGATTAAACAGTGAGGGATATCAATTTATTTACATATATCTAGAGGAAGGGCTATGATGTGGTATTGGGTTTTGTTAATCATGAGAAGGATATGGAGAAGTTCAAAATCATTGTCCTGCCTTGAGAATGTGCAGCTGAGATGGCTTTTTGGGTACAGAGACACTATTCTTCCAGTAATACTGTCAGTTTTATTGTTGGTGTGATATAGAGAGACATTGCCAGCCCAGCTATCTGGAATTTTGTAAATAATTATATGTAATTTATGAATATTGATATGATTTATACAGAACTGTAGGTAATGTACTGAGCTAAGATGTATCCACAGTGTACCCTGGTGGAACATAGAAGATTAACCTGCAAAACATAAAAAATAGTTGAGGTTAAGTTACTTTATAGCTGGGCCATAAACAAAAGATGTTATCTCTCAGTTTCAGTTCAGTAGCAGACACAATGTCTAGAGCTAGAATTTTTTTATTGTCTTGAAAGAGAAATAATTACTAGGTTTCAAATGTAAAACCATTTTATTGTTTTGCAACTTTCAAGATCTCTAAACTTCTGAGAGATATGTATTTTTAACATAGAGATGTTAAATTCTGTTAGTTTCTGTTTTAGCCTGGGAGCTAAAGTCAGGTGACAAAAAGTGATGTCATCCAAACTAATCCAGCAGTAATATTTGATATTAATTTAAGAACTCTCTCAGAGAGAGACTGGGCATTTCGTATTTTGTCTTGGAACTAGCAAGAACATCCACTCATCTACACTTGCCTTGCTGTAAGTAAGATTTAGGGCATAGTATCTCTCTTAAATATAGATAGGAATATAGTAAAGATTAGTTTAGATGTTTTCTATATTTATTTGAGACTGTCCTGCAATGTTGTTTTAAAATATTTCCTGTGATTTTAAACTCTCAAGTTACTGTGTTGATTGACTGAGTATTGTCTTGTTCTTTTATTATTTATTATTAAATATATTTAAATCTATCTTTGTGGCTGATATTTGTAGGACATATTTAAACTCTTAGAGTACTTGTATATCTATTTGGTGACACTGTACATGCCACTCCAATAACCTTGCTTGGTCATACTACCGTCATACTACCATTTGGACTAATAGTAACATTACACAGTAGGATTGGACACCCTTTCTAAAGGCCTTGTAGTAGGTGATAAGGGTGGCTGGTGGCAAGCTAGTAAACCTGTTCCAGCCTTTCCCAGGTGTGTGTGTGTATGTGTGTGTGTGTGTGTGTGTGTGTGCGTGCGTGTGTGTGTTTGTATATCAATCAAATCTCAAAGACTGTCTTTATCAGCTACTTGGGCAGGGACACGAAGCACTGGTTGGACAGAGAGGGTGATGGATGTGTTAGCTTGCCCACTGGGCTGAGATCTCAATCCTATTGCTGTGCCAGTGGGGGGTCTTATTGGGTATCTAGAGAGAGAGTGAGAAACCACCCCCAGACTGACTGTGATCTCTGTGTGATCTTAAGGAAAATTGCACTTTACTGTGGGTGTACTTGTCATCCTCCCAGTATGTATGTCCCCTAGCTGTTGCCAGTGGTGAGGATTAAGGCTCATTGATTACTGGGCTAGTGCAGGGCCATCACCGTTGGGTCTAATAGAGTGGTAGCTGAAGGGATGCTGTCACTGTTTTTAACCATGTTTCAGTAATTGCACAGATGTGTATATTTTCAAAAGTTAGGAATACCTATAAGGTGTACAAGTTCCTGGTTTGGCTTGGCATCGATCAGTGCTACCTTTATAAAGTTTTGATATTGCTTGGCTATGTTGGTAATTTGAGAAGACGGACATTGTCTTAAAAAGGAACTAGGGGTAAAAAAAAGTTTTTGCTAATATGTGGAAGCCATGAGCAGAGAGGTGCAGGCCATTCCTAGCAAAGCAAATCAGCCGGGGTTGTCAATCATCTCCTCTCAGGCTGATTTATTTATGTGTGTGTGTGTGTGTGTGTGTGTGTGTGTGTGTGTATTTGTAAACATAAATAAATATACATATATATATATATATATAAAAATATCTTAGGTCCCTGTAGAATGACACCAGCAGCTAAACCAATATTTGAAGTCAATTATCTTTGTTTTGTAGCACCATTCTTGGTGATGTCAGGATGCTGCACAAGACTAGATTTACACTCATTTCACATGCATGTTCTGAAACTTCCATCAGGTCCCTCCCCATATGATCCAAGGCAGTGCATCTCAAGTCATTAACTCTCACATGTGCAGTGACCAAATCATATGTGTAACTGAGTTGAAGGGACACAAGTGCCCTAATAACATTGTGGATCCTGGCACCTGGTGAGTACAGCATCTGTGTGTCTAACTGTGGAGTCACCTATGACCAAGACATTACTAGATAAAGTGGCACAGCCTTGCTGTCTTAAGGGCTGTTTCTCGACAATTGAATGGCCTCTTTTTGTAGTTACGTTTTTTTGTAGTGATAGCATGTGCTTTATGTTAGTTATGACTTGATGATGTGAATTTGCATGCAGGAGGTAGATTTGAGGGCTTTGGCTGATGCCTAGATTTAGGAATTCTATGAGGGTTTGGGAGAATATTTTTTTACCAGCATCAGCATATGACAGTTTTGTGTTAACAGTCTCAGGATGTTAAGTAGGTGTTGGTGGGGGTAAAACAGTGTTATGCTCACTGCATGCAACTGACTGGGAGAGGAATGCCTCCAGTTTAGTTAAGTAATTACACTTCTCGCAGATGGAGTCCTTTTGGTTTGAGTTTGTGTATATATGCATGTATGTATGTATGTATGTAATTAGTTAGTTAGTTACACATGTATTACTTAGCTATGTATTCTGGTCAAAGAACACTTTTGAGCCATAACCCATGCCAGATGCAAATGAAAATCATACAAAATTTCAAGGATAGATAGGCAAAAATAACAAGTTGGTATATCATATAAGACTGAATGAGCAGCATTTAAGGATGGTTGTGAGAATAAAGTTACTATGGTAAATAGTTGTATGATGCAATTATAATATGTATTGTTCTGGAATATATTCAATAATAAATTAGAGTAGTTTTATTTAAAGCATTGGCAAGATCTAAAAGAGTTAAAGTTCATTTAGTAGATAGCTTAAAGAGAAGGGAAATCACACGAAATATGCAGTAAACAGAAGACTAAAATAAGCTATCATACAGTGGTGTCACACAGTAAGCCAGCTCCAGACCCCTGAAATGTTGGCTTCTGCAGAGGTAATTCTGATGCAGGTGCCTGAGGCTCTAGTGCTTTGGCAGGATGATCACCTTACCTTCAAAGCATCACTGCTTGCAGGTATCCCTGAGTACACAGCAGACCTTCCCAGGGAGATCCTGAAGGTCATGGAAGCTGCTAAGGAATCTTCTGCATAGACACACAAAGTCAGGTGGAATAGAATCTCCATTTTGACCAGCAAATATCTTTTTCCTTTTCAGTTTATGAATTTTTTTAGCTTTCTGGCCCCTTAAGCATCTTTTTGATCAAACTCATTGTTATTTTTCTGTCAAGGTACAGGGATCTGCCATCTTGGCATTGGAGTTTTATGGATAGCAAACTGGAAAAGTCATTTCTAAAGAAGGCCCTTCATCCCTGGATTTTAATGTGGATTATTCGAACCTAAGTTCATGACCAACACATTTCATGTTTGCCTTTCAAGCTAGCTGGTTTAGCAGCCTTTGAAGATTTCTGCATGAAGAATGTTTCTTGTAGCTGTTAAACAGATGCCCTACGCAGACCATCTCAAAAAACTCCAGCTTTACTCTGTTGCATGTCGCCTACTCAGAGGCGATCTCTGCCTAACATACAAAGCTATGTCAAACCCAGAGCTGTTGGACATGCTTCATGTAAAGAAATTCCAATCCCTCCGAGCTACACGCTCTAGGGACCTAAACCTTGTCACCACAATAAACAGAACATGCTGGAGGGATAGATTCCTGTCTCAGAGACTTCCCCTACTCTGGAACAAACTACCTATCTATATCAAACAAAGCTCCTCATTAGCACTCTTCAAGAAAAATCTTGATGATTGGATGGGAGATAGGAAATTCACCCCGGGGATCACTTCTGTGGCTCTGCTTGACAGGGGCACAGGAAAATAATTTTCTTGGGAGGCAAAAGCCAGGGTACCATTTGGCTAGGCTTATATAGGCCCTAGGGCCGGTAGCCTAGTACCTACCTTTGAACCTATGAACCTATTACCTTTCTTCATTGAACCAGTGCACATTCTATAGCTAGTATGTCTAAACATGTCAAGTTTTTTCAGGGTTAATTTACATGTGTATCATACATTCCATGATTTCTTGATAATGAGTGGCTTGTAAATCCCTTTCTTTGTACATTTCTGTTATTTGCCAGGACCTTTCTGACTTGACCCTCTATTTGTTTACTTGGGGACTTTGCTTTGTTGTTCTCACTTTGCTTGGTAGCCTGCCCTTGTGGTAAACAGTACTGTACACATCCTATGAACTAAATGTTTCAGAGCATGAGCTGTCTTCCACTTAAGGTTTGCCAATGTGGGTAAATGATACCTGAATACATATTAATATCTACTGTGCATCTGCCTGGGGAATTTGCATTCTCATAGATGTATCTGTAAATCTTGAATTGTACATAGGGCCTGACAAACATCAGCTGTGAAGAATCATTAATCTTTATGCTTTCTGAGTTTTAAGTACAGTTATGGGAGAAGAACATGTACTGTGTCTTCCTGTTTCTCTTGGATAAACAAATAGTACCATAGATATGAAATTTTTTTAACAGTTTTCACTTTGCATATATTCTGTGTGATATTTGCATTTTTAATAGTTCTTTGAAATTGATTTGCATTATAGAGTTGATGTCTAAACTTAGATTAATACTTATGAAAGCATATGTTCTCTTTCTATGGTATAATTATTCTGTTATGGAAATCAGACTAACAGATGTAGTCAAATATTTTGAGATTTATTGAGTGTCTTCTGATTATGGATACTATATACAGTGGAGTTGCTTTGTTTCTAGAAGTATTTTTTTCAGTTCTGTCTCATGCTGTGCTCAGAATACAGTCTTAGCCCTTCAAGTATCAAATAACTAGGTAATTGATAGTAAATCTCTTCTGAGAAAGATCATTTGAATAGATTGGTTTATTCATGTTAGGAACAGCTCATGTCATAAAGAGATGAAATATAATTCATTAAAAACAGTAGATATAAATTATTCTTATGTTACTTCATCTTTGCGTTATGTGTTTATATTTTAAATCCTCAAGTTATGCAAAACAAAAAAATGAAGCATTGAGTTTGCTAATGTTGTTGCTTTTGTGTAAAGTTTGAGAGTAGTGTGATAAGCTCATACATTATCTGTATAGTGTGTGCATTTATATGTCTTATTGTGTGCTTGATAAACTTTTTCCTGAATAGTAAGTAGTCTCTTTTCTGATATCCTGAGGAGTTCCCCAATTTCAGCTTGATTCTGAGTGGTAAAGTGGAGTTGATTGTTTCTTTAGTCTCCCATCTGTGGCATGTAAGATTCCTGTGTGCTTTTCCATGTTTCCATCTGATTCTATGTCTCCGGGCAAAATTCAGAGAAGAAAGAACAAAACTCATCCTTGTTGCCCCTTGTGGCTGGTAAAGGCATGTGATTTAAAGTTTTCAATTCCCTGGTGATACAAGAACCCATTCCAGTACATGCCAAGGAAGTCCTCTCCTTGACTGTAACAACTAGTTCCATATAAAACACATGGCTACTCCTTTAGATTTCCTATTACTGTCTGACCTGCGGGCAAAGATCTCAGAGATGACCAGAGTAGCCAAAACATTTTCCAGCCAGCAGAGTAACTCTCGCAAATGGAAGAAGTTAATTGCCTGGGCAGTGACTTATCCTGTACTACTTTAGTTGGTTAGTTTGTAGGTAATCAGAAACCATAAGTACCCGTGTTACTTAGTTCTTAGTTTTCCACTGTCAAGGTGCTTCCACTATGAAGTCAAGGTATATGCTTCTGACATTTTGTGCATTCTTACTTCAAGAAGAATGGAACATTAACCTAGCAGTATCTTAACACGTAATTCACTAATTGGGGTGCTTTGCTTTTTGCCCACTTTCAAATACTCCTTCTCCTTGGGACTTGAACTTCATGATTGACAAACTTGCCTATCACATGTTCAGACCAGCTAGTTCACACATTAAAAGTTCATCTTTTGGAAGACTGTTTTCTTGGTGGCCATTAACCCTCACTGAATGATCTCAGAGTTACACTGCAAACATTATTTGTAGGAAACCCTATTTGGTCTTTTAGAAAGATTAAGTGCCCCTTAGGATTAACTCATACATCCTCCTGAAAGTGGTCTCAAATGTTTTCTTAAACCAGTCCATTTGAATTTGCATGTTCTTTCCGGGATCCATATACCTAATGCAGAATGTAAGCTCAAGTCCTGCTCAAAAAGGGTGAATGAGTTTAAGAAGACAGACAGCTTATTTGTCTCATTCCTCTGGGTTAGGGTGGAATGGCTGTGGCTAAGCAAACCCTATATACATGGATTGCTAACTGCATTGTCTTCTGTTACTAGGCAGTGAATTACCCATTGGAAAATATTGCTGGCAAATAGAATAAGAAGGATAGTCTGGCAGTTGGCTTAGAGGGTTAAGGATATGAGGTGTCAACAAGTTACTTCCTGTTATAGAGGGTTTGATTCCCTCAGCCTTCATTTGTTGGGATGCATGGCTAGGCTTATAAAGGCCCTTGTGGTTGTTAGCCTAGTAAACACCTATGAAGCTGTGAACTACACCAGCGATGTAATTTCTTCTTGTGATTGTTTCAAGAATGTGTCCTTTGTGGATGTTTGTGCAGAAATGTTTTGCCTGTTGATTCATGCCTTTACTAAACATTATTGCTTGGGTTACGGCTCCAGGAGTCAGTCTCCTTTGGCACCTCATTGCTTCAGGACTCATCCTTTTGCTCTTATTTTAGGCCTTCTTCTGACTCCAGTATCTTAGAGAAGTTTGAGAGTTACAGCTCAGAATCCTTCTTAGCAGTTACCTACTGCACATCACTTTCAAAGTTAGAACAGATGTGTACTCACTGTATAACATGATTTGTGAGGAAGTAGGTTTGGACTGGCAAGTATCTGTGAATTTGAACTCATTATGTTATGACATATGGTGGTCACAATTTAAAAAAAATGCATACACATTTTTTGTCACTGTGTATTTTGATTCCCATGTCAGCCAGCTATCAGCCCTCCCATGATCTCAAGCAAGAGCCATCATTCAGGCAGTCATCAAGGTTCTTACCTAGTCATATCCCAATTACTGCATGCAGCAGTCATACATGCATGCATGGGATTCATACAATATCACCTAAGTTACTTTTTCTCACACCTACTCATGGGTCAAAGAGTTGCAACCACTTGTGAAGGTACAACTTGGTGGATACACGCATTCTGGCCCACACTGCTTCATACTGCAATACCAACCTCTGCCGGTTGTCACCCATGCAGCAGGCTGGAGCTTCCCCCTCTTCCAAAGACTAAAAAAGCCAGCACCAACTGCTTACTGTTATGTTCACCCAAAGGGATAGCTAAGCCAAGGCTTTATCCATTTATACCATCTCTATGATTGACACCTCATAGTATTTAATAAGAAGAGTTAATCTAGAATAAGGCAAAGTAAAATTAAGATTTTTCTGTGTAGTAGTCTGTGATATGGTGTTTTATACAGTGGATGTACAACATATGCAGTATAGCTAGCTGGAGTTTTGTAAAGAACTTTATGTCATTTTTATATCAAATTGACTTGCCAGACGCTTGTGATGAAAAATATTTATAAAGCTGCTTGTGTTAAAAATATACCAACAGTGTGTCCTGCTGGGCAGAAAAAGAAATACATTTGTATGTCAGACTGTATTATAGCTACATAAATTAATACTGTAACAGAGGATACTGGAAGAGAAGAGGTTAATCTCAGCCCAGCTAACTTTCAAAAATAGTATGAAATTAAATTACTTAACTTAGGCCATAAATATTGTATCTTACAGTTCTGATTGCAGCCAGAGACAAAATGTCTTTGACAGAGAATGGTTTATTAGCTCCTGCAGGAAGAGTGGAAGTGTTTTAGTTTATGATTCCAGAATCTGCAACAGATCTTAGCAAAGCTCTATGTGTATGTATTATTGACACATATGTGCGAGATTCTGGGTCAGTTGTTAGGAAAGGTGGTAGTATGGGAACCAGAAGTCAGAATGCCAGTTATATGTGATGTCATTCTGTAATCCAGGGCAAAAATGATGTTTTAATACTAAATGAGACTGAAGTCTCAGAGCAGTCTGTTTTTTGGAACCTGACTAAGAAGGAAGACCCCTCAACTACTTCATCTTGCTTTGCTCTAGTAAGTGACCAGGAAATAGTAATTCTTTAGATCAGTCAGAAAATGTAGTGAGATTCGTTAAGTACTGTTTTTTCCATTTTAGTTTATAACTATATCAGTGTATGTTGACTAGAAACTTTTATTGAAAAATGTCAAGTCATTTAATTTCTGTTACCCTGTACTGGTTGAGATCTCTGCCTATGTGGCTCTTAAAATGTATGGGGTATCAAGCTGTATTATTTTCACCTTTGGTAAGATGTGGGTGTATGACTTATTTTCAGAGTAGATGGTGGTGCTGCGGTAGCGAGCTTGCCTCACAGTTAGATGTTCCCCGTTCGATTCTCAGTTAGAGCGTCTTCTGTGTGGCGACATGTGTGAATGGGCATTCCTTTATTGAAGGTTGTGCATTAGGCCCGGCAAGTCAGAATGTAAAAATCTACTGCCAATCATTAGCGGACCGGAGTTCCGCTGTGCCGACCCCTAACCGGGAAAAGCCGAAAGACACAAGCAAACAAGCAAGACTGCAGTACATATCTAGAATATATCTATACTTAGTTGGGGTTACAGTAGAAGCAAAAAATCATAGATATTCCTCTGGAAATGTGACCCTTACTGTATCACTGGAAGATGCTACCTTGTACTGAAAAGGATGTTCTGGACCTCTCAAATTCAGTATTGAGCTGCATTTAAATCCTTAAGAAAGAAATAACAGTTTTAGGTCCATTATTTACTTGAGGACCCAGATATATGTCTTTAAATCTTCTTCTAAGAACTATTAAAGGTAGAATGAGGTGCCAAATTAAGGCTGTCATGGCCATTTGATTTTGCAATAATGATCTGACAAGTTGCATTAAAGGTGAGCATGTGACTTCTTTTCAGGATATGGAATACATGCATGTCCAAAATCTAACCTGAATCTCTGTGCTAAGTCAGAACAGTTGATAATGTTTGTTTTTTACAGCTGTGGTTTGGCATAATGGCTTAGGTCTTCACCTTGTAGATGCAAGTTATAGGGTTTGATTCTTATTCCAGGTTGTTGGTTAGGTTTAAAATGGCCCTGTAAGACAGATAGCCTAGTATTCATCTATGACCCTATGATTGTATCATTGATGAAGAAGTGTATTTTGTTAGAATGTAAATTAAAAACTGGCATATATACTGTTATTTTATTTGATTAAGTTATTACTTTTGTTAAACTGAGGCTTTGTTTTCAATATGCGTAGTTGACTAAATGCTTTTCTTACACATGACGTTTTGAGATTTTTTTAAGTACTGGAAACAAATGTTCTCCAGAAGTATACAGTAATTGAGACTGCGGTGAAGCTACATTCTGGAAGTCATTGTACGCCTCTAGTCTGATTATTAAACATATCTTCTTAAATGGATGCAGACAAAACCATCATGCCATAATTCCACACACACTACAACATTGTTGATATATATGAGGATGTAGAACATAACCCCAAACTCCAAGGTATCATAAAAATTAATCCCCAATCTCTTTTGACTAAGAAACATTGGAATAAAGGTAAACATTTAAAAGTATCTCATCTGAATACAAACATCGTAAAGAAAGAGAGTTATGAAATAGGTACCTAAATTTCTGTTCACAAGATGGATGCCATGGCTACCTCTGAGATCTGGTTAAAATCTTTTGCCCTGTTTAAATAAATATGTCTACAAGGATAAAGGCTAGTTAGAAAATGGGACTGTTTTGTTTTGAATAAAATGGCAAAATGAAGAGGAATGGTAACTCATCTGGGTCAGTCAGTTTCATGGCTGATAGCTGAACTACATTTTTGACTGAAAAAGATGGAAGAAAGCTAAGTAGTAGAATTTGATTTACTGCAGGGAGCAAGTCCTTCACACCCTCTGCTCAATATAGTTGACTCCAAAGGTGATTTCTTTTGAAGGAAGGGGAAAACATTTAAGGTTTCATGACAACCTGTGTTCTTTTGGCTGCCAGTGCAGTTCTGCCATTTTACATATAACTAACTGCATTACTCCCATTAAGGAGCCAACTGACATTTATGTAAATGCCAGCTATACCAGTTACTGAACTGCCAAGGGCAAAACCTGCTGGATTTTACAATATGACTTTATGGTGCTGAAACAATTGTTTGCTGTACATATTCAACTCAGACTTGATGCCCTGTTGCTAGGTGGCACACTTGATAGTTTCTCCAATAGCATTACATTAGAAACCATTATTATGAAAAAATCATTAACAAGAGGAGATTGTCAGAGTTTTTAAATGTTTTTATTTAACTTCACACAAACCATTGTTCTACAGGTAATACTGATGTGATATGCATTACTGTTTGCATATTAAAAGTAGAGTTCTAACCCAAAGTATCCAGAAGAAGGAGGTAAGTATTCTTGTCCGCCATGTTGTCATGACTCAGTGATAGGAATTATTAGTTGGTGGTGCAACAGGCAATACAGCGTCCTTTGGGTGAGATGAAAGCTGGACAAAGATCTCCAGAGGAATTTTTTTAGGTAGTTTGACTATTTTTTCATGAACCACAATGTTTTGCAGACTTTTCTGCACAGCATAAATGGTACCAAAAATATGCAAAATGACCATTTTCCTTTAGATGCCACTAGAACATACAGAAACAAGCCTCCCTCCGTCCCAAACATCATTGCTTTCTGAGACACCTGGATCTTGATGTTAAGCAGCCTGGACAATTCCCAGAGTAAATTAGAATCCACAAGATACAAAAAAATGCTTTTGGCAAGGCCATAGTGCATTTCACAAAAGAGTCTGTTAAAATTATTGGTTGTCATATACACAGGGTTCCCAGGCTTGTCTAATCAGTGGACTAAACTATGTATTCTGTCACAAAGACACATAGCTTGGAGGACTTATAGGAAAATGCACTCAGAAAGAACTGTCAGATTAATGAACAAGCAAGAACATATGTACTAACATTATCAGGGAAGGTTAGTGAAAGATCATGGTAATCTTCAAAGAACAAATGTGCTACTCTAGACAGTTCTGTGCTGGCATAAGTAATCTAATTTGAAAGACAAAGTGGAAATCAATTCCATGGTTTTACATGGGATGAACCTCACAATACAGCATAACTGTCAATCTCTTTATGCAAGAAGTCTGGACAAAGCATAAAATAATGGAGGGACGACAAAAGTCCAAAATTAGGGACAAATTTTAAATATTGCTCTTATGTTGTGTCTTTCAGCTTTTCCCAGTTAGGGGTCGCCACAGTGGAACTCCGGTCCACTAATGATTGGTAGTTGATTTTTACGTGCCGAGTTACCAGCCCTGATGCACAACTTTCAACGAAGGTATGCCCATTCACGCATGTCACCACACAGAAGATGCTCCAACTGAGACTCAAACCGGACAGCGTCTTACTGTGAGGCAACAACGCTTAGAAAATTGCTGAAATAACAAGGTTTGTGTTAGCATGCACTTTCTGAAAGACATGAAGTCTGAAACTCAAATATTATTTAATTACTTCTATCCTCAGTGATTTGCTGGAAAACCCCAAATGCTATGAAAAACAGACCAAAAATATAAGGCAAAAAATGTGGTCATTCTGTGAAAATCTGGACAGTTGAGGGGTACAGATCAGCAACTGGTTCAATACCATAGCTGCAACCTCTTTTTGGTTTTAAAACAGTTGTGCCAAACAAACTGCTAAAAAGGAAGAAATCAGTATCCTCTCTCTGCAGAATTCCTTCCAGAAATGTTCAGCTTATTGCAGACTTCATAATCTACCTGCCTGCTAGTTAATAAACAAATGTCTACTTGGGTTGTTCTACCTGCATTTGTATCCCTTTTTAGTGATTGTGGTTTGATTGCATTTACAAGATCAAATTTTGTTGGAAAGTTATTGACTTTAGTTGTTTTTAGCAGAGTTAATATATGTGCAAGACTACTGAGCTATTTTTCAGAGACTTTTCTCTTTATTCACTGTTGTGTGACTGTGCAGTTGGTATAGTTAAGTAATGAAGTGTGTGTGAGAGGTGAGAAGGGGCCTGACCTTTGCAAAAACACTTTCTATACTTTCATAGGTTATTACTAGGCAATCAAGTTCAGTAGACCAGTTAAAGTCTAGCCAATGCAAATCCCACTTTTTCTTTCCTCTAACTATAGGGGAGTGTGTACATACCCTGAGACGTGTGTGTATAAATTTACATATCCAAGAATTTTTTCAAGTTTGGTTTCACTGAGAGAGAGAGAGAGAGAGAGAGAGATACTTTGTTGGATGCAGAGGAGGAGCTTGATTCATAAGCAGGGGATTCTTTGGGAAATATGTCTGTCATGTTAACAGGTTCAGCTTATGTTGTGATTTAAGTTTAAGTCCTTAGATTGGATTTTGGTGATATTTCCAGTTTCCTGAGGTATAAGACATTAATCAGGATAGGGTCTTTCACAGCTCTGCAGGCCAAGTAGAGGGCACCCTGCAAGAGCTTGTAGGAGACATAGTAACCCAATGAGCATATACACAGGTTGTTTTGATTTGGAAATGTTGCGTTTGTTCTAGCTCCGTGTAAAAGGAAAAAACTTCAAAGACCAATGCACGTTAGGTTCAAGCAAGGCAACCTTTATTACTTGCAGCAAGGAGACAAAGCATGTAGGCACAAGATTTGTCTAGCTCTTTGGTGATCAGTATGTTATTCTTATAAAGTTCTCTTCATGTCACACAGAAAATGTTACTATTCTATTGCTGACATAGTTAGACACAGCTTTCTGTATGTTCTACAGAAAATGTTACTAGGCTTATTGCTGACTAGGTTAGATTATTTGCTAGCTTGCAAAACATTTTGAGAAAAACAGCCTGGCCTTGGGCTTATTTTAGCCCACCTTAACTTTTCAATTCTTCTATTGTGCAGTTCTAATACATGTGTTACATTTTGTCTAGATTCAAGGTGCATTTCTAGCTTTGGTACAAGTAATGCTGACTATGGTTTATACTTTCAAGCATCTATTGTTTTCTTTATCAAAGCTTCTAGCAGCAGCATACTTTCTCATGGCATAAGCAGAAATTAATATCTCTTTGTTAAGTTTCATGACATTAGCAGAAATGAAATGTCTCTTGTTATTTTCATGACATTAGCAGAAATGAAATGTCTCTTGTTAAGTTTGTAATAGCTGTGCAGATTCATGCAGTGTGAACAGAATAAATGTATTAACCCTTTTAAACCTCGAATGTACTAAGCATGCATATTACTATTATATATTTTTCTAACATTTTCCCCCCTTTTAATACTTTCAAGATAAGCATAAACAGTTTTTTCTTCCCCTAACCTCTTCCTAATCAGGATTTACAGTTAAGAGGGTCATTCAGTTTAAACTCATGAAAGCATTTTCAGTTTTTTAGCTATTCTTCAAGTTCAGCACCTTGGTATAAAATTTCTGAAACTGAAATGGCTATAAAGTCTGTAATCAGTCTTTTTATGCAGGGGATGCAGCAGCACACACATACCACCAGTAGGATTATTCCTACACAGATGGCAATCAGAATGTTCATCAGGATACTGCCCCCCCCCCCCAAACAATTTCTGGAAAAAGTTGGTCATGGCTGACACCTGCTGAATTACCTCAAGATGGTTGTCTATCTCGTGTTTGTGGTCAGGAATATACGAACGGCACTCCTCCTGGATTAAAGTGCACGTACCTCCTCTCGCCGCTAGGGTGAAGTCAAGAGCCATGCGATTTTGAAGCACCACTGTTCTCATGGCAGTCAGTTCATCAGTCACCAGTTCTAGGGCAGAAAAGGTTGCATTGCTCATTATTTCGAGAAGCTTAGACAATTTTCTGAGTTCCCAGATTGATTTTGTTCATAGGTTCATAGGTTCATAGGTTTATACTAGGCTATCTGCCCTAAGGCATTTATAAGCCTAGCCCAAATTTTTGTGGCTTATGCCACCCCTTATATGAAAAAATACTGTGCCCATTAGTTTGTTGAGCCTCTGTCCAGCAGTGACACAGAGATGATTCCTGGGGTAAACCTACGATCTCCCATCCACAGGTCTAGATTTCTCTTGAACAGAGTCAGCGAGGTGCTCTGCCTCACATGGACCGGGATTTTATTCCACAGCATAGGGAGTCTCTGAGTGATAAATCTATCCCTCCAGCACGTCCTATTTATATCCGTGCTAAGGTTTAAGTTGCTTGCTCTAGTGGTTTTGGTGGATTTGGATTTTTGAGGTGGAGCATGTCCATTAATTCCGGGTTGGACATGGCCTTGTATGTCAGGCACATGTCACCTCTGAGCAGACGGTATGCGACTGAATAGAGCTGGAGTTTCTTCAATCTGGCAGCATATGACAGATTTTGGAGTCCCTTTATCCTTTTGGTGAGGAACTTTTGGGGTCTCTCCAATTGCTGCAGATGTCGGGTTAGATACATCCCGAATGGGGCATTGTACTCTATCATTGGTCTGATAAGTGAAGAGTACAGGGGAACAATGACCTCACTAGATCTGGATGTGAATCCCTTCATGATCAGGTGGGCAATGTAGAAGGTCTTTCTAACCACTTTAGCAATGTGAGTGTCAAAAGAAAGGCCACTGTCAACCTGGGTCCCCAGGTCCCTGATAACCTCTTCTGTGCTTAGTGGATTGCCACCTATATGGTAGCTTGGGGTTACCTTGTTTTTCCCGAAGGGTATGACTATACATTTTTTGGCGTTTAACTTCAGGCCATGGCTCTGGCACCAGCTATCTGTTTCCGTGAGTCCCTTCTGAAGGATATCCGTGTCTGATGCACTTTCCACTATGGCGCCCAGTTTGCAGTCGCCTGCAAACTTTGTCAGCCAAAGTCCTCCTATGTTGGCCTGTACTTCTGAGAAGTAGATGCCAAACAATAGGGGCCAAGGACCGAGCCCTGTGGGACACCACTTGTGACCGGCTTGGAGTCTGACACAGCGCCAGCAACTCTAACCCTGTGGGTTCTGTCCTTAAGCCAGTTTGCAACCCATCTTGTGACATATGGGTTTACATTTAAGCTGGTAAGTTTTTCTACAATACCCGAGTGGGGTATTGTGTCGAAAGCCTTGCAAGGTCAAGGTAGGCTGTATGGACTGCCTTTCCCTCATCAATGGCCTTGGTGACTGTTTCGAAGAAGTCGACCAAGTTCAAAAGGCATGATCTTCCCTTGACAAAGCCAAATTGGGTCGG
Source organism: Protopterus annectens (assembly GCF_019279795.1). NCBI lineage: Eukaryota > Metazoa > Chordata > Ceratodontiformes > Protopteridae > Protopterus > Protopterus annectens. The sequence continues at coordinate 520,501,327 of NC_056733.1, forward strand.
GTCCAATGTCTGCAAGTCCCCTATATCTTTGTTTATGAGCTCCATTATGATCCTCTCCATAGCTTTGCAGACTAGACTTGTTAAGCTTATGGGGCGGTAATTACCAGGGTCCATAGAGGCGCCGCCTTTGTGGAGTGGGACAACAGTTGCCGACGCCACTCCTTGGGCACGTATCCTGTGGTAAGGCTGAGATTAAACAGCTGCCTTATGTGCGGGTTTAATTCCTCATTTCGTAGCACACAGCCGGGGACACCATCCGGTCCCATTGATGCTGTGTTTTTAGCTTTAGAGAGAGCAGCTTTCACCTGCGCATTTGAGATGTCCGGGAGGCTACACTCGGCTGGGATAGTTATCTCTCCTTTAGGGGAGAGGGGTGAAGTTTGCACTGAACCTGTCTGCCAGTATGTTGGCAATGTCTGTGGGTTCAGTGATTTTTGTATAATTTTGGACTAATTCTGAGCATATCTGGGAGTTTCCACCCAGGTTCCTAACATAGCTGAAAAAGGCCTTATGATTGTCCTTTGAATCCATGGCAATTTTTCTCTCAAAATTGGCCTTAGTTGATTTTATGAGTGCTCGTATTTTTTACTAATAATGATCAGGGGTGACTTCCCTTTTATGGATTTTGTTCTATCATGTAATAGCTTTCTCCTCTTATTGTAAAGTTTGTTAATGGCTGGGGTCCACCAGACTTGCCCTTTGTGGAAAGAGTCTTGGTTTTATTTGGGATTGCCTGATCCATGCAGTCCTGGAGGTGTTCATAGAAGGCATTTGTAAGGGCTTCCGCAGCTTGGGTTGTGGTTTCCACTGGCTCAGGGGCCTTGCAGGATACCACACCAGTCTTGAGTAGTGTGAAGTTTGCTTTAGAGAAGTTCTTCACTGTGGTCTTTCTTGTTTCGGGTGGGGCGGATGTGGATTTCCAGTGAGATTAGTTTATGATCAGATCTCACCAATGAGGGATATACTTCCGTGTGGAGCATTTTGTCCCCATGTTTGTGACAATGAGATCTAGTATATTTTCTCCTCTCGTGGGAACAGTGACTAGCTGTTCCATGGCATTTGAATTTATGAACTCCAGGAACCGTTGGGCTAGAAAGTTAGGGCTTGAGTAATGTTCCCAGTCTATATTCGGGTAGTTGAAGTCACCCAATATGATGGTGTTTGGAGATACATTTATACCCTCCAGTGTCTTCAGGAAGGCTGTGTGGGGTTCCTGAGTTTGAGAGGGTGGCCTGTAGCATGCTACAATTTGTAGAGCAGTTTTGCCTATGGTTAGTTGCACCTGGATGGTTTCAAGCTTCGGCGTTGCCACCAACCTGGAGGTGTGGGTATCCTTTATGAATATGGATACACCCTCCTTTGTGGTGTGGTCCGGGTTTTGGGGCGGAATGCATGATATGAGGTAAAACCTAATAGTGCCGGGGTGCTCTCAGGAGCCTTGAACCAGGTTTCAGTTACAGCACAGACATCGATGTTCTCCATACTGAGAAGGGCCTTGAGTGCGTGCATTTTGAGATTTAGACTTCTGGCATTGAGCAGCATTACCCTCAGTTTCTTCTGAGGGTAATGCTCCATATGCTGGCAGTATACCTGCCCATGATATAACAGTATCACTCAAGTCCATGTGTGACAGTCCATTTTTCCCTAAGCCCACAGCATGATGGTTTTTCCAGCGTGCATTGATTTGCCCCACTGGATTGACAGGCTTTTTGATTACTCGAACATTCCAAATTTTCCCTTGAGGTAAAAATGCTGTGTGTCGTATGGCTGGAACCAGGTAGCCCAAAAAAACAACTGCGGGACCAATTCTCAAGTAACCATTTATATGCTTTCCTACCACATACAAAGTAACAATCTTCTACTTTAGTAGTAACTTTACTATGCCCTGGCTCTGCATGAAACATTTTTTTGTCAATTATAGACAGTTGTCTATAGAGGTCAGCATTATGTTTTACTTCACCAGTTGTCCTATGCATCAGTTCAACAAATGAATCATAGCTCATGTTGCAATAGGATCCAATGTTATCAGGTTTAGTGTAGCATCTATAGGGAACAGTCACATTACAATTGCTCCAACCCACCTGAACTGTATCATTCTTGTAAAAACACACAGTTCCCTTCTGTCGAACAGACAAGTGCAATGCTACTTTATCTTGTGATGTGACATCTGATGTATCATAAATTAAGTTTTCCCAGGTCTTGTTGGCTCCTAGGGGAACTGACGTTAACAGTAACCCCACATATGCTGTTGGCAAAGCTGTGCAAATCCAGCAATTCAAAACATTGAAGGTCTCTGCATACACATATTTGATTGCCTGGTAAGTGTTAAAGTTTGGGTGCCACTCTGCGTGCCACTCTGCACGCTTGTTCAGTTCAATTTGTGTGGCTGGGAAAAGGATTGACCACAACAAAAAGATTATTGTCACTAGTACAGTCAACAGGATGATTATGCAATACTTTTGAGGAAACGGTTGCTCTGCATTTCTGTTTTCTCCGACTCTTCCAAGTAGGTGGATTTGGATCTTACTGGATTCCGTCATCTTTATTTCGGACACATGCTCTTACTCTCTGCCCTAATAGGACCTTCAGCACCGATGGTTTCTTCACTGGGGTTGAGACGGATCAGTCCTATTGATCTGACCCCCCTTTGTAGCCAGACTTTGTGCTGAGGGCCCCGATGGAGAGGTAAGATTTTTGTCCAACTCAAAGTTCTTAACCAGCTTGCAGTGCATCAGGTGTATCCACGAAGCTCGTTCTGCTATCTTGACTGCAGTGGGTGTCAAAAGAAGCACCTGGTAGGGACCTTCCCACCTTGGCGATGACCAATTCTTCCGCTTGATGTTTTTGATCCACACCTAATCTCCTGGCATCACTGTCACTTCTGATGTCTCGGTTTGTTTTCTATCTGAAACAGAATTTGACTGCAACAGATGTTTAGAACTCAACAACTTTTTCGTATATTCAGCTAGTGTGAAATCAGCTTCCTGGTCTGATAACATGAGAAGTTTCCACTGGGGTGTATAATAAGCCCTTCCAAATAATTTTTCAAAGGGAGTCAATCATTTTGTTGTAGGGACAGTTCTCATGCTCAACAGTGCCAGGGGTAAACAGTATAACCAATTTTTTCCTGTCTCAGCTATTAATTTTCTCAGTTTGTTTTTTAGTATACCATTATGCCTTTCAACTAGCCCTACAGATTGCCGATGGTATGCACAATAATTTTTAAAGAAAAAGCCAAAATGCTTACTCAACTGCTGTATGGTTTGATTTACAAAGTGTGTACCATTGCCACTGTAGATTCTTTCCAGAATACCAAACCTAGCAATGATTTCCTTGACAAGTACTTTTGCCACCATAGCTGCATCTGGATTTTTGGTTGGAAAGGCTTCCACCCATCTGGAAAACATATCTACAATGACAAGACAATACTTCTTATTTTCACATTTGTTCAATTCTATGAAATCCATACAGATAGTTTGAAACGGATATGGTGGTGTAGGGAAACACCCTTGCTTGGGCTTTATCACTCCCTGTGCATGGTGTTTGTTACAAATCTGACACATCAAACAAAATTTTTTAGAGTAGTTTGTAAATCCGTACATTGTGAACACCTGGTTCACCAGCTGTACCATCCTCCCTGTTGAGACATGGCACTGCCCATGGCTCAACAAAGCTGCATAGCAAAACAAATTAGAGGGTAGTATCGGTTTTCCTTCTTTAGAGATGTACAGCCCCTTTTCGAGGATTGCTCCTCGTTTTATCCATCATTGTTTTTCAGCTTGCGTAGTGAGTGTCTGCATTGTTTTTAACATATCTAGATCTAAAGTTTCAGAGGGTTGTAATTCCTCATTTAAAGGAAATACTTCTGTAGCTCGCATTACCTTTTGAAATCCTATCTTGTTGCTTGGTGTGAGCTGTACATTTACAAATGGCTATTTTCTGAGGTAACTGAATAGATTCTAAAAGATCTAAAATAAACTGTGCATGATTTATAGGTTTGCCAGTAGATGTTATCATTCCCGGGTTTTTCCACTGTTGCGCAAAAACATGTACAGTAGAAAAAGCGTACTGGCTATAAGTAAAAATGTTTACACATTTACCCTTTGCTAAGGTACATGCCCGTGTTAGGGCAATCAATTCTGCTGCCTGTGCAGATAAGTTGTGTGGTAAAGGTTTTGCTTCTGTAATCACAGTATCAGAGACTACTGCATATCCTACTAGGTTCTGTCCTGCAGGATCCCTTTTGCACGAGCCATCCACGTAGTATGTCACCTAGGCATCACCCAAGGAGACATCCATGAGATCTTTTCTAGGTAGTGTCTTTTGCTCAATTACCTGAATGCCGCTGTGCAGTGTGCCGTCTGCAGGGGTCGGGAGGAGAGTAGAAGGGTTTAAAGTCGTGCATCGCTCAATTGTCATATGAGGTTGGCTTAACAATATAGTCATACAGGAAAGATGCCTAGCAGGGGAAAGATATGCCATCTTTTCTTGTAGTAAAATAATTGCGACTGCATGAGGCACTCTCAAAGTGAGAAGGTGGAACAAGACTACTGAGGCTGAAGCCTGTACTGCCATTGCAGCTGCAACTACTGCTTGTACACAGTGGGGTAAGGACCGTGCCACTGGGTCTAGTTGTGATGAATAGTAAGCAATGGGGCGTTGCTTATCCCCATGCTGTTGTGTTAACCCTGATGTCATGTAACCCTGCTTACAGTCTACAGTTTGGAAAAAACGTTTATGATAGTTTGGCAATCCCAGAACTAATGAGGATGCTATTAACTGCTTTAGTTTACAGAAGGCAGATTCTGCCTCTGGTGCCCATTGTAACAAGTCCTGCACTGCCATAGGCTTCTTATATATAAGGTCAGTCAGGGGTGCAGATTCCTAGGCATAGTTTGGAATCCAGCTCCGGCAAAAATTAGTTGTACCCAGGAAGGACATCATTTCCTTTTTGGTGGTGGGTTTTGGTGCTTGCAAAATTGCTATTTTTCTGTCCTCATCTAATGTTCTACTTTCCTTGGATATTACATATCCTAAGTATTTGACCTGTTTATTTTTATTTACCTTATGTCCCTCAGTGGCTAAAAATCGTAGAAGTGATATGGTATCTTCTCTACAATCCTGCTGGGTGGGGGCCGCCAGCAAGATGTCATCAACATAAAGTAAAATCTGACTGCCTCTCGGTGGGGTGAATCCCACCAATTTGCTTGCCATTTCTTGTGAGAATATCGTTGGACTTTCACAATATCCCTGTGGTAGTCACGTATATGTATACCTTTTCCCCTGAAATGTGAATGCAAACCAATACTGGCTATCAGGGTGTATTGGTATCAAAAAGAACACATTGCTGATGTCTACCACAGAAAAATACTTTTGTTGAGGTTTCAAATCATTCAACAGGGTGTGTGGGTCTGACACCGTGGGTGCCCTTGGTATTACTGCATCATTTACAGCTTGTAAATCTTGGACCATACGCCATTCTCCATTGGCCTTTTTAACTGGAAATAAGGGTATGTTACATGGTGAATCGGGAGATTCTACTAGTATCCCTCCTTTAAGTAAGGCTGCTATAATAGGCTTTATCCCTGCCTCTGCATCTTTTCTTAAGGGATACTGTCTTTTTTGTGGTCTGAATGCTGACTTTGGTGTGATAGTAACTGGTCCCGCTGTACGAATGAGTCCTACATCTGATTTCCCTGTTGACCAGAGAGTCTCTGGTATATTTCGTAAGACATTTTCTTCCTCCTTTAATAGGAGTGTCAATCAGCTGTCCTTGATAGACTGCAAGTGCACAGCTGGGTTGGCCTGAGTTATCCAATTCAACTTTTGTACTTGTATTCCCTGTTCTGATAGTTCTAATTCTGTCTGTTTTTCCCATCTCTTGACTTTTTCTCCTAGGTCTGCCCATACTATAGTTCTGTTTTTGGTTAAGCTAACATGTGGTAATCAATTAGATTTATAAAGTGCAAAGAACTCCTGGGGCAATGAACAGCTGGCTACACTGTTCCCTTCTGTGTCCCAGTACAGGTTACGCAATACCAATCTGTTTGCATGATTCTTAAATAATTCTTGCTCATATTCTTTATCAGGTCCTGGTGTGTTACAATAATACAGGGTACAGTGCAACAGGTGTTGTTTATCAATGTCAAGGGAGGGGAAATTGCTGATGGCTACATTTATTAACTCTTTGGTCACAGTCCCTGGACCAGTCGTAACCAAGTCCTGGCTGTACCAATAAAACATTTCACCCTCTGATTGCACTACAAAGATATTAGTTTGTCACTGTGCTTCCATACCCTGCATGGTTGGGACTACTGCTATACCAAATAGCTGCATGAGGTCTCTACCCAAGAGGTTTACTGGGCATTTTGCAGAAACAACAATTTTGCTTCCCTGTGCCAATCCTGAAACTGGATCAGTTATTGCAATGTTATGGGAGAGAGGCTCCTGATACAGCTGTCCATTAGCTGCTTTGACCAATATGTAATCAGGTGACTCCGTGTTTTCTGGCAGTTTGGAGGGATGTATCAGGGTTTGTGATGCCCCTGAGTTACACAAGAATTTGACTTCCCTCCCTTCTACCAAGAGTGTAACTTCTGGTTTCGTGTCTGCTAAATAGAGCTTCAAGCTCCATAAAGCTAGGTCCAATATTTCATTTTCTTCATTGTCACTAACTTCCTGCACTTCCTCTACTCCCTCTATCACATTCTCATTTGTCCTTTCTTCACTAGCCCCTTCTAGTGATTCCTGACTACCATATAGTCAGTCCTCACCCTCCTTGTCTTTCATTGTTGCCTTCTTGTTTTTCTTGCAATCCCTTGTCAAATGTCCCTTTTTACCGCATTTGAAACATTCTCCCCTTTTCTTTCGCCCTTCAAAGTCCTCTTATCGCTGATCAGATTGTTTGTTTCCCTGCGCATTTTTCTTGCCCTTCTTCCTGGACTGTACTACATAAACTTCTGCTCCATCTTCTACAGAAAATACTTGGGCTTTCTTTAAAATGCCTTTCGGCATGCCTAGCATATTCAAGTAATGATTGTAACCTGCTTGTTCGATGGTCTACCATGTGTTTCATAATAAAACTGCTTATAGGTGCACTACTGCCCTTTAAGAATGCATTCTTTAACTGTTGTTCATGTGGGGAATCTTGTGTTTGATCTTCAGGAACCTGCATTCCACAGTGGTTATTAAAACATTCTAACAATCTGGCATATTACCGGTCAATTGTTTCACCTTCTTGTTAGATGCATTGATTAATGCAAGTCCAGTCTGCCCTAGGTTTCCATTTTTCAGAGATGCGGTCTGTCAGACATTTTACTCTGTTGTCTAATTTTGCGCTGCTGTGTGTGGGGGGTTCTTTGTTCAGCGTCACGGGGATTCCACTTCCCACTAATCAGGTACCAATCTGGCCCTGCAATCTGTCTAACTACTTTTTCTATCTCTTCTCCGTTTAAGTTATAACTTAACTTCATTCCTTGTAAGTCTTCTGAGAATTTTCTAAAATTAACCTTTGGATGGGGAATTCCCTCAGTGGCTTTCCGGATATTTTCCGGAGTCCAAGGTCTATACACTAAAATAGTTGGGTCCTGATTGTCTTGACCTGCCTGAGGATTGGGTACTTCTATAAGTAGGCATATTTCTTCTTCCTCACCTATAGATCGTGAATTCTTAACCATTTGCCATAACTCGATGCCTTCTTCTGAATTACCTGCCTTTGTTTGGGACCTGGTCCCGATGAGATCTCTAATTTTAGTCAGTTTTAGTTTCATAATATCTCTATCTTCAGTGACTACAGGATATCATGGGGTGGACTGACCTGTTCACTTGCTTCATATTCTAGTAAAGGAGGCGGAGGTGCTGATGCTATTATTAAGTTATTGTCTTCCTTATCTAAAAACATTGCTTTTGAATTTTTGTTCTTTTGTTCCCTACGGTTTACTTCCTGAAGTCACCTGTGTGCCTGAGGAATTCCTAATCGATGTTGCTTTTTTACCCGACTTTTGGAATCGGTTTTGAGCTGTTTGATAAGTTTGATAAGCAAGGATTTTTCTAATTTTCCGTTGAATTCATATTTATTAACCCATTTTGAATAATATCTAATATTTTCGGCATGCTGCGACTGCATATATTTTGCGTCTTCTGTTAAAGGTGGATTTTGGGGTCTTTTTGTGCAATTATTACCCATTTTGTTCTACCCTTTGATCGTTACTTAACTTCTCTTAATTTTTAACGTGGTACCACGGATTTTGTTATAGTCTCTTCAGAATGACTGCCTACTTATTCTGTTTCTCCTGATCTATGACAAGACAGTAATCTTTTTTGTCCCTGACTTGTAAGAAAAATACAATCTGACAAAAGCAATACACATCTAGTCCCTGATCGAAAACAGAAAAAAGTAGATTCACCTTACCTGAGCCCACGTGATTGATCACCGATTCACGGAGACCCATCCTTCAGTCACAGATCAGAAAGTGGCTGGCCTCTTTTGCATGACAATTCAGTCTGAGGACTTTCCATATAAGAAGAACCGATTTGGTTTCTTCCCCGTACTCTTTCAACCACCTGGCCATCTGATCCGAGGTGAAGAGAGGGTTCCGGTCCGAAGGACCAATCTGTAAAAGGAAAAAACTTCAAAGACCAATGCACGTTAGGTTCAGGCAAGGTACCCTTTATTACTTGCAGCAAGGAGACAAAGCATGTAGGCACAAGATTTGTCTAGCTCTTTGGTGATCAGTATATTATTCTTATACAGTTCTCTTCATGTCACACAGAAAATGTTACTATTCTATTGCTGACGTAGTTAGACACAGTTTTCTGTATGTTCTACAGAAAATGTTACTAGGCTTATTGCTGACTAGGATAGATTATTTGCTAGCTTGCAAAACATTTTGAGAAAAATAACTTGACCTTGGGCTTATTTTAGCCCACCTTAACTTTTCAATTCTTCAGTTGTGCAGTTCTAATACATGTGTTACATTTTGTCTAGATTCAAGGTACATTTCTAGCTTTGGTACAAGTAATGCTGACTATGGTTTATACTTTCAAGCATCTATTGTTTTCTTTATCAAAGCTTCTAGCAGCTGCATACTTTCTCATGGCATAAGCAGAAATTAATATCTCTTTGTTAAGTTTCATGCCATTAGCAGAAATGAAATGTCTCTTGTTATTTTCATGACATTAGCAGAAATGAAATGTCTCTTGTTAAGTTTCTAATAGCTGTGCAGATTCATGCAGTGTGAACAGAATAAATGTATTAACCCTTTTAAACCTCGAATGTACTAAGCATGCATATTACTATTATATATTTTTCTAACACTCAGTATTGTGTTTTATGACTGATAAATGCCAAAGAGGTTATTGTATTCTATTGTGGGACTAAACAGGGATGAGTAAAGCAGACAATAACTTCCTTGTATCTAAAGGGTTTACCTGCAGTAATTAAAAAGGCCAAGTAGAATGATTTCCTGAAAATAACTGACACATGGTAGTCAAATGAGAGTTAATTTCCCACAAGTGTACCTAGGTCTGTAATAAAGGTATCAGCTTTAATAGGGGTGTATTTTATATGGTAGATGCAAGAATGTTCTTATTTATCAAAAGTATGATGCTATATTTTACCACTGAGCTGAGCCCATAATTTAGACAACAGGCACTAGTGTGTTTCAGACCCTCTAATAAGATATGAGTCACTTGGAGAGTTAATGACAGTATCAAGGTTGCAGTCATTAACAACCTGCATCAGCTGTAGACTGTTGGGGTCAGCTTGAACATCAGAAAAATATATGATGAAGAGGAAGCAAACCAGTACTGAGCCTTGCAGGGTGGTACTAGTGACACGTTTTTTAGAGGAAAGTGTACCACCAACCCTCACTTTTTGTGCTCTTGTCTCTGAGCCAGTTTACTACCCAACATGCACGTTGGGGTTAATATTCATGCAGGTGAACTTTTATGCGTAAGAGAAAAAGATCGATTTTGAAAAAATCTCTTCTGATACTTCTGCTGATGAATTTTCATCTGCGACAGATACAAAAATATCTACACCCTCACATTCACCCTTAAGTAAGAAGTTGAATACTCCTTTATGAGAACTAGAAGGGGTGGACATAAACATAAAAACAGGGGCAACAAGTTTAGATTCAATATTACAAATGATGATACAGAAATAGTTGTTGCTCAGAATGTACACAATATCCCATCGGTACAGTTCTCACAAGTAGGACAGGAAGAAATGAAAACAGATGACCTGCTGTGGTGTCCCATAATGGGAGCAGCTGAAAGAAGAAGACAATCACAAGTTGAAAGTGAATTGTTAAATAAAGGATTAGGATTTGTTCCTAATTATTTTGTGTCTGAATATACTTTTGCTCAAGATGTTTTGTCTTTCTGTAGAATGTTAAATTTAAAATTATTCTTTGCTCAACAAACATCAGTGGACTGCAGTTCAGATGGCCTTAAATTTAAATCATCCTCCTTTATGCCACCTCATCATCTTCTTTCAGCTGTTCCCATTAGGGGTCGCCACAGTGGATCACCTCTTTCCATTTATTCCTGTCCTCTGCATCTTGCTCTGTCACACCAACCACCTGCATGTCCTCTCTCACCACATCCATAAACCTTATCTTAGGCCTTCCTCTTTTCCTGTTACCTGGTAGCTTCATCCTTAGCATCTTTTTCCCAATATACTCAGCACCCCTCCTCAGCACATGTCCAAACCAATGTAATCTTGCCTCTCTGGCTTTGTCTCCAAACCTTCCAACCTGGGCTGACCCTCTAATATACTTATTCCTAATCCTGTCCACCCTCGTCATACCCAGCGCAAATCTTAACATCTTTAACTCTGCCACATCCAGCTCAAACTCCTGTCGTTTTGTCAGTGCCACTGTCTCCAACCCATATAACATAGCTGGTCTCATTACCCTCTTGGAGACCTTCCCTTTCACTCTTACAGGTACTCGTCTGTCACAAATCACTCCTGACACTCTTCTCCACCCACTCCATCCTGCCTGTACTCTCTTCTTCACCTCTCTTCCACACTCGCCGTTACTCTGAACTATTGACCCCAAGTATTTAAACTCATCCACCTTCGCCAGCTCTACTCCTCACCATTCCTCTATCCTCTCTCTCATTCACACACATATATTCTGTTTTAGTCCTGCTGACCTTCATTCCTCTTCTCTCTAGAGCATATCTCCATCTCTCCAGGGTCTCCTACACCTGTTCCCTACTCTCACGACAGATCACAATGTCATCTTCAAATATCATAGTCCACGGGGACTCCTGTCTGATCTTGTCTGTCAACCTGTCCATCACCATTGCAAATAAGAAAGGGCTCAGAGCAGATCCTTGATGTAACCCCACCTCCACCTTAAACGCATCCGTCACTCCCACAGCAGACCTCACCGCTGTCACACTACCCTCGTACATATCCTGTACCACTCTTACATACTTCTCAGACACTCCTGACTTCCTCATACAATACCACAACTCCTCTCTAGGCATCCTGTCATATGCTTTCTCTAAGTCTACAAAAACACAATGCAACTCCTTCTGACATTCTCTGTACTTCTCCATCAACACTCTCAGAGCAAACATTGCATCTGTAGTGCTCTTTCCTGGCATTAAACCATACTGCTGATCATTAATCATCACATCCCTTCTTAACCTAGCTTCCACTACTCTTTCCCATAACTTCATGCTGTGACTGTTTAATTTAATCCCTCTGTAGTTACTACAGCTCTGCACATCACCCTTATTCTTAAAAATCGGTACCAAAACACTTTTTCTCCATTCCTCAGGCATCCTCTCACTTTCCAAGATTTCATTAAACAATCTGGTTAAAAACTCCACTGCCATTTTACCTAAACACCTCCATGCTTCCACAGGTATGTCATTTGGGCCAACAGCCTTTCCATTCTTCATCCTCTTCATAGCTATCATTACTTCCTCCTTGCTAATCGATTGTACTTCATGATTCTCTATCCCTACATCATCCAACCTTCTCTCCCTCTCATTCTCTTCATTCATCAACCCCTCAAAGTACTCTTTCCATCTCCTCAACACACTCTCCTCGCTTGTGAGTATGTTTCCCTCATTATCTTTTATCACCCTTACCTACTGCACATCTTTCCTAGCTCGGTCCCTCTGTCTAGCCAATCGGTACAGGTCCTTTTCTCCCTCCTTAGTGTCCAACCTTTCATACAACTCTTCATATGCCTTATCCTTAGCCTTCGCCACCTCTCTCTTTGCCATGCACCTCATCTCCTTATACTCCTGTCTACTTGCTTCATCTCTCTGACAATCCCACTTTTTCTTTGCCAACCTCTTTCTCTGTATACTCTCCTGTACTTCCTCATTCTACCACCATGTCTCCTTGTCGTCCTTCCTCTGTCCAGATGTCATACGAAGCACCTTTCTAGCCGTCTCTCTTACTAGCTCTGCTGTAGTTACCCAGCTATTTGGTAACTCTTCACTGCCACAGAGTGCCTGTCTTAACTCATCCCTGAACTTCACCTTACAATTACCCTTTTTTCAATTTCCACCATTTGATCCTTGGTGCTGCCCTCAAACTCCTCCTCCTCTTCTTGATCACCAATGTCATCCTACAACCACCATCCTATGCTGCCTAACTACACTTTCCCCAGTCACTACTTTACACCTATGAATAAAAATATGACATTTTTTCAGAGCCTAGTTTTGAAGGATTTACATTTTTTTTGTATAATTCAAGCAGAAATATATCTAATAAAAATTTATCTGGATTACAACCACAAGCTCTGTGTAAATTAAGTCAGAATAAAGATATAGTTATTAATAAGGCAGATAAAGGGGGTGTGGTGGTGTTTAGCAATTGGGATATGTATTATAATGAGGCCATCAGTGAACTATATGACCATAGATTTTATCAAGTAATGCGTTTAGATCCTACATCTGTGTTCATGAAGGCTATAGATGCATTTTTACAGACAGCACTGGATGACGATATTGTTTCTAAAGAAATAGTTTATCATCTTACGGTACCGGATCCAGGTAAACAAATATTTTATATGTTACCCAAAATTCATAAAAATTTGGAAAAGACTCCTGGCAGACCCATAGTTTCTGGAAAGGGTTCATTGACAGAACCTCTTTCTGCTTTTCTCACAAAGTATTTCAAACCATTACTAAAATATGTATGTTCTCGTATCCAAGGTACAACTCAATTTTTGAATATAATTGAGGATATGCAAATTGGACAGGGATGGTTATTATGTACACTTTATGTTTCGGCCCTGTATATGAACATCTCTCATTGGGTTGGTCTTATGGCATTGGAGTTCTGGTTAAATAAGGCAGGTCTGTATTCCTTAGGCTTTAACACATTTTTATTGTGTTTAACTAAACATGTTCTTACTAAAATATGTTTTATTTTGGAAATCAATGTTATTTACAATTAAGGGAACTGCCATGGGGGCTTCATTTGTGCCAGTATATCCTGATCTGTTTATGGGGTACGTGGAAGAACAAATAATTTATGATGAATCTCATAATTTATTTTTGGGTGCTATGGATATCTGGTGTAGATATCTAGATGACTGCTGGCTAGTGTGGAGATCGGATCCTGTTTATCTGCAGGAATTTGTGGATTACCTAAATGAGAATAAATGGGGGATTCAATTTACTATTAACTATCATTCCAAAAGTATTACTTTTTTGGATGTATTAATTACGGTTATGCATGATGGTACGTTGCAAAGCTCTATATTTAGGAAGTATCCGAAGTTTAATACCTTAGTACATGCTACTAGTTGTTACCCCAGACATATAATTAATAACATCCCAAAATCTCAATTTTTGAGGCTTAGGAGAATGTGTTCATCTTCCTCTAACCTTATAAATCATGAACAAGATCTGGTTCACAGATTTTGTGAGAGAGGATATTCTTTAAGTATTGTTAATCAAGCATGCCTTTTGGCAAATCAGGTGTCCAGATCTTCTTTGTTAAAATATCAGGTCAGGAACAAAACAGACAAATAACCCATTAGTTTATTATTAATTTTGCTGATAACACTAAATTTATTAAAGATTTGTATTTAAACATTGGGATATTTTGTTAATGGAAGATAGACTTAGGGAAATCATACCTTTGAAATGTCTCTTTGGTTATAGAAAAGGTAGAATGATGGCTGGGTGGTTTAATCATTATAAAAAGATTCATAATGAGGGTAGGGTAAAGCATCAGTTTGGGTTGGATGGACAAAGATTATTGGGGTGTTATTCTTGAACACTGTAATCCTTGTAAATTTGTCAGTAAAGATAAAAGTTTTTCCTTGAGAAATAGTTCTACAGTATTTGATATTTCAGTACATGGCAATTGTAATATGGACTGGGTAGTATAGTTGGCTACCTGTTCTTGCTCAGCATTTTATGTTGGGCAAACTTTGCACCCCCTTAAATTAAGAATGTCTGAACATTTGAATGAGATTCAGTGCGCTAAGTCCACAAGTGCTTTGTATAAGCACACTTTAAAATGTGCTTCAACTAGGTTTATGTTTACTATTGTTGACAGAGTTTATTTCAGAACAAACAATAAAGTGGGAGGGCATCTAATGCTAAATTGTAAGGAACAGATGTGGATAATTAAATTAGGTGTCTTATTTATACTGGGACTAAATGAGCAGTTATGATAGCCAGTGATGATTGAGGCAATGCTTTATTGTGTGGTGGTGTTATTATGCATTGATGAAGGCTTACAGCCGAAACCGGTATGCAGGATGTATTTATCTCAATATGTGATATTAAAGTTCCATTATGTGAAGCTGATTGATGGTGCTGGCTGTTTTGCTGGAACTTTTCAATAATGCCATAGTGTACTATAGTGTCAACGGCCTAACTCCAGGTAGTCAGTTTACACTCACTGACCATTATCCAGTGCTTCAGTCACCCTGTCAAAGAAGTCGACCACATTCACTAGACAGAATCTGCCATTTATAAGACCAAACTGATTTGGGCCAAAGGACTGCAGACTACCAGTCTCATTATTTATGAGTTCCTTTAGAAGATGTGCCATGACATTACAAATAATGTTGGTAAGATTAATTGATCTATAGTTCCCAGTGTCAGTGGTATTGCCACTGTTGTGTAAGGACACCTAAGCGGTTATTCTCAAACTTTTGGGCATGTACCCCATGGGTGTCTAAAGGTGGCTAAGAGTGAATATGTTTAGAGTGGAATTGTTTGGCTATATTTTGGTGATGATTTAGAGACAAGCTGATATGTTGTCATAATCCACAGAGCTACTGTTTCTGGTGTGAAAAGTATATTTAAGATCTGTTTAGAAGTAATTATTGTAGGAAGGTAGGGGCTGTGGACTGGGGGGTGAGAGAATGCCTACAATTATATTAGTGATATGCTGTGGAACAGTGTAGGTTGTGCTGTTTGAGATCAGTTTTGTGCATTACTGGGTATTATTTCTGAGATTCATACTATAGTTAAATAAGGCCTTATGATTATCTTTGGAGAAGATACTGATAGTTCATGTTTGGCTATGCAACCTTTAATGTTATACGTGAACTCTCTGCACAACAGTTTAAGATCACTTTTATAATGGGGTAGAACTTGAATTTATTTGTTTTTGTCTTTTGTTGTACAGTGTGTTGATGTTGGAGTTCTACCATAGGGTTTTTTTCTTAAGTTTGGCTTCACGCTTAAGACATCTTGGATGATTTGTTTTCTTGCAGGAGTTAAACTGAGAGTAAAACTCAGTGGCATAAGCAGATGACATTTTAAGTAGTTTGCAAGCTGCTGTAATTGCTATGCTCATTGTATACTCCAGGCATACTTTTAAATTTCATTAGGTCAACAAACAATGATAGGAGGGTGACCTTGGAATAAATAGTGAGTACAATAGGATAGGATGAGTCATGGACTGGGATCTTTAGAAGAATGTCTTAGTTTGATGGTTTAATTTAGCCATGGAGGATGAGACTGTAGTTGCGGAGCAGGCAGGGGGTATATTTGTAAGAATGAGATCAATACGATTGGAAGCTCCTGTCAAGGAAGACATATTAATGCAAAGATCATTGGCATTAATAAAGTTACGGAACCACTGTACATATTTGTTGTTGGTTGTATATATCTGCCATTTAATGGATGGGTAGTGAAAGTCACCCAGTATGATTGTATTAAGTTCAGTAGGTAGGAAATTCATCACGAGGTAGGTGTCATGGTCCATAGGATACACAGAAGGGGTTCTTTTGTTGGCAGTAATAATATGATAATTGGACTTATTTATTTATACTAGGATAACCAGGAGTTTGTGGCTGTTGTCATGCAGAATGTGGCATGAAGTTATGGGATTGCAGATGAATATAGAGATTGCTCATTATTGCCACAAGGTCTGCATAAATGAGAGGTGCTAAACACAGCTGTAAAGTGAGAGTTCTCATTACACTGAAACCAAGTTTATTATACAGATCTGTATGCATCTAAAGATCAGGAAGACCTCAAGGTCAGGCATTTTCTTATTATGACTTCTAGTACTGAGCAGTGCCAAACTGATACAGACTGGATTTAAATTTAAGTTGGAAGGTCTAGAAGATTGATTAGCTAAGAATGTCACTATGGGGGCAGGAAATGTCAAGCAGTATGCAGACGACCTGAGGGGAGAGGTGCAGTCCATTCCTAATTGGCACACATTGACACATTGGCTTTCTCTAGAATGATACTGGTTACTGAGACAATTTTGTTTAAATTGCGACATTATTCTTGGTGAAGGCAAGATGGTGTTCATGACTAGCTTCTTCCCAATCTTGGTCACGTACACAGAGAGCTCAATCGTGTCTGCATTCATTTCTTCCAGGATGGAGCATCTAAGTTGTTCACACCTACATGAACAGTCTCTAGATTGTACCCCTTCTTTGGATAGAGAGATCTAAGGGTTTTGGTGACATCGCAGACCTTAGCACCCAAGAAACAAGTAACTGCCACTTTTGCCTTACTAAGCCTGGTGAGTGGAGTGACACAGTCACTGGTAACTAGGACACTGTGATGTGTGGCAGCAGTGTGTTTTGGGTGGCCCTTGTCATGTTTAGGGAGAAACTAGTGGATGCAGGTTTATGTATAATCTGGGTATATGGGTGAGTTCTTGGTCTACTAGTACGCTATCTGGAAAACTTATGCAGAGTTTACTTCAGTTCCTCAGCATATATGTGCTTTGTGTTATTGTTGGAGTGCAGTGGAGTAGGAGTGTGTTGTTTACTGCCAGCTGTAGTTTGTTAGACGTTAGTCCCCAGTTTGGATAAGTATTTACACATCTCACAAGTAGATTTAGTATTAGGTAGCAGTATGGGGCTGTCAGTGAACATGAGGTACTCGCTGCACTCCCTCGGAATTCCTAATACTAGCAGGCCGGCTGCAGGTGAAGTAAGGGCTGACTGTGGTCCCATGTACAGAGCTAAAAGTTATACTTAGAGAAGAAGTGTACTGTACCACTATAATAAACAAGACAAGATTTCTATTATACTGCTCTGCATGTGCAAAACAATAATGTGGTAAACAGGAATAACACAAAGAGGAGGAATTGGACACATGGGCCACAATTCCAACATGGATGCCACGCCTAGTGCAGGCTTAGATTACACAATACATTACATCAGTGCAAATAAGAATACATTACTGTCAAAGATAATACAAATGAAGCAGGCTTAGGACACACAAACAAGTCTGTCGGAGCAGACCACAATGCAGGCACAAGCATAATAAATAAAGCAGGCTTAAGAGACAAAATGGCATACATGAACTCCTCAGACTTCAAGTACTGTCTTTCTTGTGTGTATCCTTCAGACTCCCAAGAGGGGCACCTCTGACATCTTCAGTCTAAATTTATTTGAAAAACTGTTACTGGAATATACGGTGAGCAGAGCAATTGCAGGAGCTTGCAAATGTAACCAGAAACAAAATGTACAAACATGATCACTAGATAGCCAAGCTGCTTGAAGACCAGAAGATTATGAGCTTCACAGCTAAACTTATGGAACTGTGAAGTGCAGGTTTGAAAATTGTTTCAAGACTATTTCATAAATGTTTTCTCACCAGATGAGGACACTTATCCACATTCATGATTCCATATTAAGTGTCCCACATGGTTTTGTATGGGACTGTGCTTTACTCTTTTTATTTACTAACAAAATCTGGGTATGTAGCGGAGACACAAGAATACACTACTCAGGTAACACCACCTACACTCAGGTTACACTACACTTATGTACTCTGGTAACAGACAACTTATTTCTGCAGACTCACCAAAGTGTGTGTATACTTTTAAACTGTTTAATGACAGATATTGTGCACATACATCACTGCTTTGCTCAAGATTTATGAGCAAAGTTAAAAATAATGGGGTGAATAAAGGCCCAAAATTAGGAAAATTTTGGATATTATTTTAATTCACTTAAATAAGTTAATTGAACAACAAGTTTTGCATCACAATGCATTTTCTGAACAATAAGAGGCATGAAACGCTGATGTCTGGCATTATTAACTGACTATAATATTCAGTATTTTTTTTTTATCTTTATTTCATATCTTCCCACAATTACAAACTTTGCAATCCTCATGCATGGTGCACATTTTATTTCACACCAGAGGGTCATTGCTTCTCATTGCTATTCTAGTTACTTAAACCTCTCTGTCCTCCCCTTTTGACTGGTAGTAACTCATCACCTCCTTCCATTTTCCCTTCCTTTTCTCCCACCCTCTCATGTTCGTCTGCTTTACACTTCTCCTTACAATGTCTGTAAATCTCCTGTCCAGCTCCCCTTTCTGGAACCTATCCCTTGTTTTCCCGCTTCTGGCTATTGCATTCTTCACCTCTATTGCCATTAGTCTTATTACCTACATTTTTTTTCATCCCAACTCCCCTCTTCCTTCCCCATATGCTACATGCAAAATTGTTAGGAATTTTGTCCCTTTTTTCAATATATCCTTTTCTGGATTTCTAGAGCCTCTGTTTGGATCTTTTGTGTCCAAGTACACTCACCCCCAGAACATATGTTTCATGCCTACCTCTTCTGTCACACATCTTCAGCCTCCTGAGTCTGTTTTACTACCCCCCTCTGTGCATCAGTCTTAATATCTGATCTTCACCCCCATGTATAATTTGAAACATAAGAAGGAATGGTCACATGAACATGTTAGCCAATAACTGATTCGTAGGCAAGGAGAGGAGGGGCAAAGTGAAGCAGAACACAAATCAGAAGGAAGTAGGAGGGTGGATGCCCATGTAGATCAATGAGAGCTGTGAAACAGAAAGGGGGTATGATGTAGCACACACTAAGAGAAAGCAGAGAGTCAAATCTGTAAGTAATGAGAAAACCTGTAAAGTATGATAAAGAAAAACGAGTCTATGCCTTTAATGTCAGAAAAGGTGTGGCCTAATAAATACAGGAACACAGATCACACTCAGTCCTGGAACCTAGAAGTACAGAGCTTAAAATCCCTAGTGAATTGGTAAGGTAAGCAGAAGGGAAGGGGTAAACCCTGGATTAAGAAATAACACTAGAAGAAAAGAAAATGAAAAAGGCAAGGGTAAGAAGGAACTGCAAGGATGGCAATAAAGTTATCAGAAGACAATAGAGAAATTTGAAGTAAATGAGTAGAGAATTATAAGAAAAAGATCTAAATAAACTAGTAAAAAAAATAAATTGGAGGAAAGCATGAAGGTCGTTGGTGAGGAAAGAATTCCAATTGAGGGTAAAACCCAAGATAAACACAGAGTGGAGAAGGAGCAGGGAATTTTTTTAAAAAAAGAAATGGGAAAGAGTATAGAGTGGGAAATAAGGCAAACCGAGGGGTGGAAAAATGCAAGCAGATGTAGCTGGAAACCCTTATGTGGATATGCTGTGCCATGGTAATGGCAGGTAAAAGGGCCTGAGACGGTGGGGGTGGGGGGGGGTTGATGTATTGGATATCGGTAATCAACATCTAATGAGGGAACCCACAGGTGTGCATATGTATATAGTTTTACAGGGGAGTGGGGGAGGAGGATTTTAAAGAAGATGGAAAGTAAGGAGTGTAATAAGGAGATTAGAAAATAGAGACAAAATAAAAAAACTGGGCAGTCAGACATGGGGACTTATAAGAAGACACACGATGACAAAATAGGAGAGAGAAGATCTGTGAGTAGAATGGAAAAGAAGAGAAAGTCACAAAAAGAGGGGCTGTCCCAACATAGGAAGAAAAGGGTAAAGAAAACACATGGGAAAATATGTATAATGGAAACCTGTATATTAAGGCACAGAATGTTACTGGTCTAAGGAATAAAGTGAAAAGTGACAGGCAATTAGCACATATCAAGAGAATTAAAGTGTAATGTGCCACCCTGCAAGAAACACATCTGAATAGAGAACAGCATAAAAAAATTAAGCAAGATGGATAGAAAGTGGTCGCAAGTTCATCCTGGGGGAATAAAAGGCAGAGAGGATTACTTATGTTACTGAGAAGGAGCCATCCAATGAAGATAGAAAATAAGACAGACGATAAGAAAGGCAAATATGCAGGAATTAAGGGATGGGTAGAGGGCTGTACAGCGGCAATTTTGATGACAGGCATACCACCCCAAGTGAAGAGTAAAAACGTAAGTAGAATAATAGGACACTTATTTCCAGGAGGGGATAACTGTTTGTATAGGAAATTAGAAGTTGATGGTAAAAGGGGAAGAGGTTAATGGACGACCATGAGAAGATTAACCAATGAAGGGACACTCTACACACCGACAGCAACAGCAGCAGCAGCAACAGATAAACAGCAACTACAAAGGCCAGAAGATCCACCAATTGAAAAGATTTATATTTTCAGTATACACACGCCAGCGCCTCAGCTATACAGCCTTCTAGGAGTGAGGGAATTTCTGCAGTCTGTAGGATAGATGCCTGGATGTGAGAGATGGCAAACATGGTTGAGAACAGATAGAGAGTATATTATGAGAGAGTATCTGTATATGATGGAGACAAAAATGGCCCTGATTATAATATCACGTCATGCTATGATAGGTGTAAAGGTGGAGGGGGATTGAGAGCAGGAGTTGCAGATACATTGGAGAATCCCAACAAACTTCTTAGAGGATGAGAGAGGCTAAAGGAGGGTGGTAGAGATAATTAAAGAGGTAGTAAAGGTGTATAATTCAGACACAGCAGTAACACAGGGCAGAATAAAAAGTATTCGGATCATCAGAGGGAACATAAAAGAAGGATAGCTGGACTAAAGGAGGAAATAGTGGGGATAAGGAATGAAATAAGAAGAGGGAATAAACACCAGAAGGGAAGGGGAAATAAAGAAGAGAATACAGATCTGGGAGGATCAGAGACTCTTAGAACAAAAACAAAATAAATAGCTGTAGACATCCTATTCATTAAAGCCACCCCTAAAGCAACAAAAATATTGTTAGTAAGACTAAGCCATCAAGAGGTGACAAGTGGAATATATGAAGTGGAAAGGAAGGAGAAGATACTAGAATTAAACCACATAGTGTAATATAGGCGTTTTAAGGGTTCTAGCAAATACTGTAGTGTAAGGAAGAAGAAGAGATAGAGATATGGTAGAATGGGAGTAACTGAGCAGGAGGTAAAAGGTTAACAGATAAAATTACTCAGGAGTAACTATTAGAAGCATGGGGCAGAAGGACAAAGGTATAATCCCCAGGACTGGATAAACTCCCGATATAGTCATGGGACTCGCAAGTAACTATAAGAAGCATGGGGCAGAATGGCAAAGGGAAAATTCCCGGGAACTGAAAGACTTCTGATAGAGTCATGGGACTCAGGAGGAACTGTCTGAAGCATGATGCAAAATGGCAAAGGGAAAATCCCCAGGAATGTATAGACTCCTGATAGAGTCATGGGAAAGACAGAAAACACTAGTGATAAGACAGTGGTTACAATTTGTTTAATGATATACTGGAAAGGAGAAAGACATCTGAGACATGGAAGGAAACAGCAATTTTGGTGATACATGAGGAAGGGAAAGACCCCAAAATACTAGCATCATATAGACCCATATCAGTGTTAAATCATGATAAGTGCTTCATGATGATAATGGCTAGTAGAGTGGGGAAGATTTTACCTAGATTAATACACAATGACCAAATGGGGCTTGTGGGTAGAAGAACATTGGATAAGTTAACTGGAACACTGTTACTTGTCCAGGATGCATAACATAGAAACAAGAAACTGGCTCTGATATCAGGGTGTGATTGGAACTATGTTATGGAGACGATAAGAAGAAGGGGATTTCCAGAGAGGTGTGTGTTAGAATAATAGTGAATCAATGAGAGGACAAGTGCCAAAGTTAAGATATGAGCGAGACTATCGGGAAAAATTGAGATAGGAAGGGGAACTCGACAGGGATGCCTACTATCCCTCCTATTGTTTGAACTATATTTAGAACCATTTCTAGAAGTAATAAAGAAATTAAATCTGAATGGGTATGGGTGGGGAGATGAGGAAAAAAGATATTTATATATGCAGATGATGTGTTAGTTACCCTAATTCAATTTGAACAGCACATTAAAATATTATGAAGAATATTAAAAGATTTCAACAGTAAGTCAGGGTACAAGCTAAATTAGCAGAAAACAAAAATATTACTGCTGAATAGAACAGGGGAACTTAAACTAAATGTGGATAAAGAGCATGCTAGGAAAGAAGATAAAATACCTAGGGGTAAAGCTGTCAGGTAGTGTAGTAGATACTAAGAGGTACACTTTATGAAGACATTTATGGAAAATTAGGAGGCAGCAGCAAAGATGGTGGAAGACAGTAAGTTTAGAGACAGACCAGAGAATTCAGGTGATGCAAATGTGCATTATTTCACAATTCATTTATCTAGGACAGGCTTTTTTAGACTTACCAGATAATACGATACTAAAAAAAGACAAAACAGATAAGTAAAGGATTTATATGGGATGGGAAAAACGCCCTTTGTATTCCTATTCTAAGTTTATATTTATATAACTTTTCTCCACTATTTCTTCCCACATTTTTCTGTCTCCCTCTTTCTTTTAAATCAGTGCCTCCCAGTCCTCTTCTACCTGTCACTTCTGGCACGGGAAAGTTTAACAAAAGGACAGAGAGCGTTAAGGAAGGGTAAAGACTGAATGAAAATTCAGAATTTTCACATGAAAGTGGTTATATAAATACTTGTACTACCTAATCAGGCTAGCACACATGTTCCCTGCATCAACAGGGACTGAAGATGTGAGTGAGAGGGAGAACTACGGAGCCTCATATTTTGGGATTATGAGGCATTAGATAACTTTAAAACAGAGATGACACAGTTGATACAGAGACAGGAGATGGGAACAGTGTATTTAATAAGAAAGTGTTTCTCCTGGGATATAGAGAAAGCTTAACAGAAAATTAAAAAGGAATGACGGGATTAGATATGACACCAGGGAAGAAAGCAATAACTCAGAAATGGAAGAAACGATGGATCCCATCGGGGAGAGGGGTTTAGATAATGATGAGACAAGGCATGAGGAAAACAGGGACGTGAAACAGAAGGATATGTGGAACTTTCAAAGAAGGTGGCAAAGTTGGCTTGAGGTAGAGTAACTAACCAGAGAACATATGTAAGGTGTTGGGGGGGTACAGGAGAGGTACGGAAAGGGAAATACCAGATATAATAGAGAAAAGACATAGCGTAATAAAGGGTGAAAATGAACAGCAATTATGGCAGACAGAGAGAGAGGAATAAAGGAAGTAAAAGAAAATATTTGTGTCCTGAAAGAAAGGGGAAATAGAAGGGGGGGACATACAGAGATGGGAAGGGAGCAGGAAGAGTCATTTAATACTTATTGTATGATGTATACAGTTTAAGACTGTAGATGAAAGGGCTTATAATGGGATTTATGTAAAAAGTTATATAAAACTGTTGATTAATTGTAGGTGCTATTATGCATCACATAGGATATGTTAGAGAATGGAAAATGTAAATAAGGAAAGGAAAGATGGCAGCTGGCACAGAATTAGAAACTGGCACCATTCATAAGGATTGATGATAAATGTATGTTAATATTGATTGATATATAATAATCATCTGTCAGCAAGGAAAAAAAAGATTGTAATCATCAGATGTCAGCCTTGGGTGGCTCTATTAGGCAGAGACTGGGAGATATTATTGGGGCTATGGGACTATAGGTAGTACTACTGCCAGTCTGCTGGTGGATAAAGGTTAAAGTGCACCACGCATGTGAATTGCAGAAGTTGTATTAAGTTGTTAATTGTTACTGAATAAAGTTTTTCTCTATAAGAAAAAAAAAGATGGCTAGGTTTGCTTCAAAACATGCCTTTAGTATGCATTACTCTATCTTTGTAAAAAATCTACACTATCTTGAATTAACTTGGTATATAAACATTACAGCTAAGGCTGGCCCATGCAATCCTCTATCTCCTAGTTATATTACAGACTGCTTAAGTCAGCCCTTCTGACTGTGATAAAAATTCTTATATCTTCTAGTATATTATCTGACTGATGAAGAAAACATGTAGCAGTCCTAAAATCACTCACCAAAATCACTGCCATATAAATGTACAAATCGGGTATCGAATAGACTGAATGGAAGCAGTGATTTTTTAAAGAACGATGTACTATCAAGTAATACTGCAGCATGTTATACAGGATGCAGTTTGGTCATTGGTGGGGGGAGCCTTCAAACACTATCCATATGAACAGAAAAGCACTGACAGCTCTGTTGAAAACTTCTGCCTGAATGTAGTGACTGGTTTATCTTTTACATTAAGTGCTTGGTTGATGTGGCTCCCCTGACAGCCCTGGACAGAATAACACATGTAATGGAAAGTGAATGAAGGAATCAGTGGATGTCTGAATAAAAATAACAAGAACACTGAAATTAAAAAAAAATACTCCATCACCTTAGTGAGTCATGCATGTAGTTTGGTAAAGGGGGCATTGACGTTAAGCTCCCTCAAACAGTAGCCACTCAAATGTCATGGCATTACTGTACCTGCTGAAAACTCCCTAATTTAGTGACTGTTTTTACCTTTTGCACTGAAAGCCTAGGTAAGTTAGAGGTGTCCCTAAACAAGATAAAACAAGTTTTGGAAAATGATGTAATCAATGAATGTCAACCACTAAAAAATAATAAGAAAAAATAACTCAGTCATCATCCAGTGCTCACCTGTGGCTGTTAGTTATCTGCAGGTGGTATCAAATTACTTTACTTTTAAACTAACAAACAAATCAACTGAAAAAAGTAATATTTTTTCATAAGTCTGGAAACTGCATTAACTGTCACTGCAACTTCTCCAGGGCTGTCAGTATGCTACTTCAGTAAATGTCATGTGGCTAGGACCCTTTCTGAATGGGATACTCCCAGTTGCAACTTTCATTCATCATACCGACTTCTTGCAAAAGGTCCTCCAGCTCAAAATCATTTTGATGGTGCTGTGATTTTGACTGTAGTTTTCAAGTTATGGAATAAACCTCCCGTTATTACTTTGTCAGAGTCCAGTCAAGCACTCATGCCCATCTTACTAATGTGAACTAACCACTAACACTGCCCCTAACCATGACTTTAATCCTGCACATTACCTTAAAAAAGATCTGTAACACTGCCACTAGTCTGAGACATTTGGTCCAAATGTAGTGGTAGGGTAAGATACTTTTTTTGTTCACTGTTTTGAGCTTTTAGCACATTGTTTTTTTTTTTTTAAATGCAAGCATTGCTCATAGGAGGCTACTAGGCAATCGGCCCAGAGGTCATGTCAAGCCTAGTCTTTTCATCCCAATGTAATAGCACAGATACTCTAATCAGTACCCAGGATTGTATTTAGTAATGACTGCCCATGTCCAGGAGGGTTGTGGCAGCTAGCCCCGTTAAGAATTTATGGTGCCCCATCCACTCGTCCAGGTTCCTTTTGAACAGTGTCATAGAGGTGCACTGCTTCACATGAATTAGCAGCCTATTCCAAAGACATGGCAGTCAAATCTGTTCTCCCAGAACATCCTATTTAAGTTGCAGGCCATATTTAGGTCCCTGGGAACGGGTAGCTGCAGTCCAGTTTGATTTACGGATGAGCAGCACATTTGTTAGGTTTGGGTTGGAGATTGCTCTGTAAGCCAGGCATAAGTCTCCCCTAAGAAGTCTATATGATACTGAGTATAGTGACAGGGACTTTCAACGGTATGTGTAAGGCACATGCTGGAGTTCCTTGATCTTCATAGTCAGAAATCTCTGAGGTCTCTCCAATTGCTGCAGGTGCTTTGTATGGTACATGCCGAAAGGGACACTATATTGAATTATGGGCCTGATTAGTGACAAGTATAGAGGGGTTATAACCTCCTTTGCTCTAGAGGTGATGCTTTTTCTAATCAAGTGTGCTATGTAGAAAACCTTCCTTACTACATGGTGGTCAAAGTTAAGGTCGCAGTCTACCTGTAATCCCAGAACTCTTGCCATTTTGTAAGTTCATAGGGTATTGTTGCTAATTTGATAGTGTGAAGGGACATTATTTTACCAAAAGGAATGATGATGCTTTTCTTTGCATTCAGTTTGACTAAGATAGCAGTTGTTGGTCTGCGTAAGACCCTCCTGAAGTATAGTGACATAATTTGTGGATTCAGTAATTTCAGCCATTTTGCAGTCATCCGCAAACCTGGCCCCTTAGTTTTGGCATGAACTTCTGAGAAGTATATGTCAAACAGTAGGGGGCCCAGCACTTACCCTTGTGGCACTCCACTGGTGACAGGTCTGCTGGTTGATGTGGAATCACCCCCTTTGATAGAGTGTGACCAGTTTGTGTGCCAGTTGGTAACCCATCTTACAACAAAAGGGATTACACTCAGTTTGCTAAGTTTATCAGCAAAGCCTGAGTATGGGATTGTGTCAAAGGCCTTTGTCAAGTTGTGCACAGATTTGCCCTTGTCAGTGGCCCTGGTCACATTTTCAAAGAAATCCACCAGGTTTAACAGGCAGGATCTGCCCTTGACAAAGCCAAATTGGGTCAGATCCAGGGTCTGGATGTCATCTTTGTCTTTATTTATGAGGTCCATGATGATACATTCCATGGCTTTACAGATGAGGTTGGTCAGATTTATGGGTCTATAATTTCCTGGGTCTGTTGCTAAGCCACTTTTGTGGAGGGGGAATAACTGTTGCTTTTCTCCATTCCACAGGAATAAAGCCTGTGGTTAGGCTGTGATTGAATAGGGTACTTAATGGTGATGCTAGTTCATGTTTTAGATTGTTTAGAAGACAGCCTGGGATGCCGTCTGGTCCCATAGAGGCTGTGTTTTTTGCCTTAGACAAGGCTTTAATGATCTGTTCTTCGGATATGTAGGGTGGGGGGCAAGGTTTGTGATAAGTTTGGAAGGGATAAGGGAGTGAAATTTTTGCCCATTCTGGTTTGCTGTCACGGCAGGATCAGGGTGTGTGTGTGTGTGTGTGTGTGTGTGTGTGTGTGTGTGTGTGTGTGTGTGTGAGAGAGACACCATTAATCACTAGTTCAGCACATGCTTGGGTCCTACCTTTTAGGCTGTGTATGTAGCTGTAAAAGGCCTTATGGTTATTCTTGGCTGTGATTGCTAAATTGTTCTCAAAGTTACCTTTAGAGGATTTGACGCATTGTCTTATTTGCCTTTTGAGGCTGAGAAGAGTGCTTTTACATTGTTGGAGCCTTGCCTTAGTTTTCTTAGACAACAACTTTCTGTGTTTGTTGTAAAGTTTGTTGATGCTGGATGTCCACCAGGGTAGCTTGTTTTTACTTGGTGCTCTGGCTTTGATTCTCTCTGGAGCAGCCAAGTCTATACACTTATACAAATGATTGTACAGGACTTTAGTGTAAACTGTGGTGTAGTTACCACTTCTTGCTGGGGGTGGGGCTTGGAAGGCATTTATGCCTTCCCCTAGGAGGGTAGTTTGCTTTGGTGAAGTTTTGCCAGTTTGAAAGTGACTGACCTGTGGTCAAATTTAACTAATGATAGTCTGACAGTTGTGATGGTGCATCTGTTTGTCATGTTAGTGAGGACCAGATCTAGTGTGTTTGTTCCTCTTGTTGCTTGAACAATTTGTTCCAGGGCATTTGAGTTAACAAAGTTAAGAAACTTTGTGCTAGTGAGTTAGGGCTAGAGAACGTTTCCCAGTTGATGGTGGGATAATTGAAATCCTCCATGACTGAGTGTTTGGCAATATTTGAATTGACTCCAGTTTAGTCAAGTAGGCCTCATGCGCATCATGATCCATGGAGGGGGAATCTATGACTAGCTATGACTTGAATGGGAGTGTTACCCACAGTAAACTGAACTTGGAGTAATTCCATGGAGTTGTCCAATCTAAGTAGTCAGGAAGTAAATTTATCCCTAATATAGATAGAAACACCACCTCCCTTGGTTCTCACATGTTCGTTGAGGCCTTGAACCAGGTTGATGTGACTGTACAGACATCTACATCCTCCACTGATAGAAGTGCTTCCAAGGTGTGCAGATTTTGGTTTACTATCCTAGCGTTTAACAACATAACTCTTATTTTGTTATGGTTGGCAGTTTTCACATCAGCATTTTTGTTTTTGAGACCTTGCCTAAAAAAGGCACTATGGGTGAGGCAAGAGCATTTGCCAGCAGCCAAAAGCCTACTGGTGTCAAGTGCAAACCGTCTGTGGCAAAGCAGCGAGGTTTGTTTACCATGTCATTCCAGACTGACAGAAACTGGATCCCCTTTGAATGACACCAAATACTAATCCAATTATTGAAACTGATCATTTTTTGTTTATACTGGGGCATCATTAAAGGTGAGGGTAATATGCTACTCAAGGCTAGGGACATACCTTCCTGGGGCACATACTTGGAGAGCTCAATCATGTCTCTTCATATAGTCCAGTGAGGGACATCTCAGCTTGTTCACTCCAACATGAGCTGTGACAGAGTCATAGTGGTACTTGTTGCCAAGAGACCTGAGTGCATGCATGATCTGATGAATAGTGGCATCGGACAGGCAGCTGACCTTGACTTTCTCCTTATCTAACCTGGTGAGTGGGACATCTGTCTCACTATGGAGTCTCCAATGACAAGAAAATTGGGTTTTAGAGTGTTATGCCTTAAGGGCTTGGTAGATGAGACAGTGGTGTTGCTATGTGTTTTGGGTGCTGTGGGAACTGTGTTAGCTGTACCAGTCTTTTGTTTTGGAGGTCTCTGGTGTTTTGTTAAGTTTTTTGAGAGAAACTCCATGTATGTTGGTTTATGTGTTGGGTGCGTGCTATGTGCATGAGTAGTGGTACTATGTGCGTGAGTAGTGGTGGGTGAGTTGACAATCTCTTCAGTGTTACTGTTTCATGTGTGAGAGAGCAAGGATTCAAGATTCTTGGTGTAGCTACATCTCTCACACTCTGTACTATTATGCATTATTAGTAGAGGGTTGTCAGTGTACATGAGACATTTACTATTCTGCCTCAGGAGACCCAAGTCAACAAGGCTGGCAGGAGAAACAAGGGCAGTTCAACTGTCCAAAATGCTAGGTTTGAAGAACTGTTATCACAAAGGGGGTGCTTTCAGGACTGATCTAGGGGGTGCACTATAGATGAGTTTTTCTGATGGGGTTTTTGGCTGGTGGTTTAATAGGTCACAGCTCACTAGCAATACTACTTAGACCAGAGCTGTACTAAAGATGAGGACTACACTAATGTACTACAGCTGTATCTAAGGGAAAAATTGTTGGAATTATCTGCCCAGTTATGCCACACAGTTCAGCAGCAATGCACACAGTACTGTGTGACGCACAAACAAGCAGAAACCCACTCAAACTTTAAAAACTTTAAAAAACTCCAAAAACCAATGAGGGTGCTTACTCCAAGCCCTAGACTAACAACCCTTCACCAGACAGGTTCCAATCAGCACACGTCTGTCACAAGGGTGTAGAGGGGCCCTTTCCAATCAAAGATGGCTTGGAAAATGTGCTTAGAATACAACAGCCACTACAAACAGGTCGAGATGCAGTACACCTGTATCTGAACTATGCTACAGCTCCAAGCTACACTAATTTAGGTAGGAAACACTAAAAATGTTTTAAATAGCAGAAAAACAGCAAGGAGGCATTTAAACAGCAAACAAATCAATTATTTAAAACACTGACTGGTGGGAAAACAGAACAAACCAAACAGATGCTTTGCAAACAGTGAAAAGCAGAAACGATTACTTTGCAAACAGTGACTGGTGGAAAACAGAACAAACCAAACAGATGCTTTGCAAACAGTGGGAAAGTAGGAACAATTACTTTGCAAACAGTGAAAATAGCAAAAAAGCTTTGCAAACTAAAAACAGCAACAGAATACAATTTAACAGGCACAGTAAGGCAGACAAATGCAGTACAAACAGTGAGTTTCGTTTACAGTATTAAAACACAGTATTAAATAAGAAGAACACAATGAAAAGTGTAGTAAATAGTATAATCAAGTAAAAACACAGGCAACATATGGGTTTTGGGAAGCCCAGAAGCCTCAAGTCATCTTGTGTCTCAGCTCAGAGTTGTGGCTGATAGCCCACCTCAGTTCAGCTCGGTTCAAACAAGCCTCAGCTTGTATTCTATACTTTTGCGTTTCAAAGAACCATCATATTCTTTCTCTCTTTGCATATATACAAATACACACACACACATATATATATATATATATATATATATATATATATATATATATATATATATATATATATATATATACATATATATATATATATACATATATATATATATATATATATATACACACACACACACACACACACACACACACACACACACACACACACACACACACACACACACACTTTTTTGGCATTCTGAATTCAGTCCAAAGTACTTTCCTCACAACTAAAATTCTGTTTATAGTATTTGTGCTTTATAAGAGTCAATATAATCAGTTTTATTGCTATTGTGACTATGCTGAGAATACATATTTATGTTGATATGGCATACTGAACTGTGATTATTGTATTAGTATTCTGATTGTTCTTCATTTCTGAGCTAACTTATTTTGTATTATTTGTAACTGATTTTGACTATGTCACTCCATGCTAATCTAACACCCCTCCCCTTATCCACACTCCTATAGCAGTCATTGCATCTAGACATCTGACAGTTCCTTCTCTAATTCTTTGTATATATGAACTGCTTTACATCTCCGTAACCTTTTTTAAAATACTTCTGTTCTTACCTCCTCCCCAGACTAGTATGTATTCTTTTTCTCTCTTCATTGCCACAATACTTCTTTGTAAAACAAAAGTAATAGTATATGCATGTGTACATAATTTGATATACTTTGTACTGCAATATTTCAAGTACATTATTGGATTTACGTCAACACTATGTTTAGCCCTATATTATTGTGCAATGTAAAATGTCTTTTATACTTCATGTACATAATTTGATTTACTTCAGTACTATGTTACCTGTATTTTATTGTGGTATAAAAATGTCTTTTATTGTACTATGTAATGTCTTTGTATATGGAGATATTTTCCCCGGCCTCCACCGAAAAAGGACTTGTGTCCAGATGGATTTTCCTGGTAACCAAATGTAAAATAAAATAAAATAAATAAAAATAAAATAAATAAAGGCTCTTATGGTCCATCTCAGCTACAGCTAAAATAAAAAAAGGCGCAATTAAAACGTTAAAAATAACAGTTTCTTATATTTCATATATATATGCCAGTCTTTCTGCTTCCATCTTACATCCTATGCTGATGTGCCATTTCACTTTCTTGGTATTTGACAAAATTTTACATGAATTTGATTTAGTACATTCAGCCTCATGAGTCCAAAGCTCAGTGCTTAAATGTTCATACCCTGCCTGCTTACCTTATGTTCTAACAGCTTGTTCATTCTGCACACTGCATGTAGCCTGTAGAATTGTTGCATCTTGCATGTTTTAACCTTGTTATAGCCTTGTGACCATATTTGCAGTTTAAGTATACCATTTGACATCTCTGAGGTATGCTTTCTGTTCCAGTGATTGCTTGAAGCTTATAATTTCATACTTTTTATCATTTTATTTTTATTATTGTTTTAAACTGCTGTGTAAGGTAACAAATTTACTAGTATTTCCTGAAAATGTTACTTAAAAATAATGTACATTTGCCTTCAGGATGTTTTGCTGCAGAAAAATATGACTTTGCTGAGGAACAAAGACAAAGTAACACGCCTTATGCGTTCTTGTATTTCTGTGTATTTTTGTATACAGTAAGTAAATCTTGGTGTGGCTTTCTGACTTAGAACCCCAAACTAAAAGGAGCAGTGTACTGCTTTTACCAATAAAGTACTACTGCAGCTATGAGACTGCTGGGGCTGTGGGCGGGGTGGGCACATTTAACAGAGTGGTTTAGATGACACTATCCAAGCCACTAATGTATTGCACTTTAATAGTATAGGTCTCCATGGAGCAATAGACCGCTAACAAGGCATTTTAGATTCTGTATTGATTGCATATGTAATTTTTTCTGCTGCTGTGGCAGGCGAAGGGAAGAAGAATATGAGAATGAAAGAGGCAGAACATAAGGATATCTGTCTCCAGTAGCACAATGTAGGTTGTTCCATCCCACCCCAAATTTCAACTTTTTTCATTTTATTTTGTTTACTTTAGTAATAACCTTCCTGAATGACTGATCCTCTCTGTTGTTTTGTTTTATTCTTTCACCTTTTGCGGTTGGAGTATCTTCCCATGGGTTGAATTAGTAATTGAAGCTGTATTGTAGTTTTTTGTTTTATTAATGCTGTTTAGCTTTACAGTGTGACCAATTTTTTATCACCTAAGTAGGTCATGGTTGAAAAGGGACGTGAGTTCTAGTCCACCCACCTGTCAAATAAAATGAATCAGTCTGCTCAAAAATTATTCTCTTTATGATAAACCGTATTATGCTTGTCACATCATGTAGGTTTCCCAGCACTGAATGTATATCTATTGTATGAGAAAAGCAGCATTAGTAACAAAGGTAAAACAATATTCTATGGGCTGTAGGATCCAGTAAAACACGGTACGTAATGTTTCAAAATGTGTTCCTGGATAATGGAAAAAAAATCACTTGACATAAAATATGAGGCAGTATGTTAACCACTGTGAATCACTGTTGCTTACATTTTCGTTTAGTAATATTTTCTCAGTTAGCTGAAGGATGACCCAAGACATGGCACCAGGATATATCTGTAATGGCAGCTGTTTTCATTCTAAATGTTGAAGGAAAGCAACCTTAAGTTACATATTATTTCCTTTCCTTTGTACTGTGTTATGGCTTGTAATTGACAGTTGTCTCTACTTTTTGATGTTTTCCGGTGCACCATTATGCCTCCATACTGAATGTCTCTTAACCAACACATAACCCTCTTTGTTAGGCTTATTTCTGCTTGCTTTGTTGCATTTGAACACGTTCCATTTGGCAGGTTAGCTTATCTTAATAACAGTTAATACCTGTATTATTGTTTTAACTAGAAACATCAGGCTTCGTCAGCACCCTCTGCTATATTATCAGCTTTGGCAGATCCCCTTCCACTAATGGAACCTTTTTCAGCTGTGACCTGGGCTAACAGGCAGTATTATTATCTACAGCAAGTTATGTGTCACAGCATGGCAAAGGAGTTTGCATGTGATACATCAGACATGGTGAAGGGGAAGTTGAGATCTGTGTTTCAGCTAGTGAAAACAAAATACTGTTGTGTGACGTAAAATTCCCGAGTTCCATGTTAGTCTTAGTCTGTTCACTAGGGGGGTTTCTTGCTTGCTGTTTGCATCACAAAGAAAAATTTGTGTGAACCTTTTCATTATACAGGATACAGTTAAGGAGTAGTATTCAACTAAGCAAGTGGTCACAGTGTTCGACTTGTACCAGCATCTTACATTCCTCATCAGTTCATTGCTCAGTTCCTGACTGTGCAGTGACTGATTCATCAAAAACGTGTGAGGCAAATATGAATGTGAAAAGGCTTAGCAGGTGTTAGGTCTACAGTGTACTACCACTGCCTGTATTATCAGGGAAGGTAAACAAAAGTCAGAGATAAATACTGCATGCCATACCAGTGTAGGGCTCATAGTACTGCATTGTGAACTGTGACTGAGCTCACATTACATGAAAACAGTGCACAGACACTGCAAGGTGCTGCTGACTAGCACAATGTGTGTGTGTGTGTGTGTGTGTGTGTGTGTGTGTGTGTGTGTGTGTGTGTGTGTGTGTGTGTGTGTGTGTGAGGCATACATTTATTTATTTATTTATTTATTTATTACATTTGTTTACCGGGATAAGTCCACTGGGCCTAAAAGAGCCCATTTTCAGTGGAGGCCCGGGGAGAAAAGCTCCAACGAGATACAGAAAAAATATAAACATTAATTAGTACAGAAGCAGAAACAGTGTTACAGATAGTAAATATAATAACATATACAGAATATATACATAAAAGCAGGAATCTAGTTTGTTTGATTACATTAATATATACAGAAAATATACATTAAAGCAGAAATCAATGAATTCAATCAGAGTGGTATAAACAGAGATCAGTATTATTGTACCAGAATCAACAAGTGAAGATAAAAATTAATATGGAGAAAATATCATCAGTCACTAGTAGCAAAAGACATAGGAGTTTAGTAATCATATAAAGAGAGTGAAGAGGTTAGGTTATAGAGCAGGGACATTGTCAGGAAGAGTTGAGATGATTTTTCAGCACTTGTTTGTAGGTGGTGGTGCTGCCTGTGTTTCTTATAGAAGGCGGAAGTGAGTTCCATAGTTTGGCGACAGTGAAGGCATAGAGGAGTTGACCAGCAGGTAAGGTGGGCTTCTCTACTTTTAGAAGTAGATGAATTTCAGATCTTAGATGCCTGCTGGAATGGTATTTGGCAAGTAGAGTTGAGAGAGCAGGACAGTCTGTGGGTCTGTAGATTATTTTATGCACAGTAGTTAGTTGGGTGAATGAGAGATGATGGGGGAGTTCCAGCCACCCTAATTGTTTCAGTGACTTACAGTGGTGGGATGAGAATGTGGCCTTGTTGGCAAATTTTGCTATTCTGTTGTAACACATAGCAAGTTCGGATTGTGTAGAATTTCAGATATTAGTGAGGAGAGGGGCACCATAAAGGAGAGAGGGTAATAAAAAGGTAGTTGCAAGGGTTTGTCTAGTAGAGAGGCTAAGAAAGTGTTGGTGCCTGTAGAGCATGCCAAGCTTTTGGTGTGTTTTTTTGATGTTATTGTTTATGTGTAGATCAAAGTTAATGTTTTCATCTATAATAATGCCTAGTAATTTAGTGTATGGGACAACTTCTATAGTGATATTGTCTTGGGCTTGTATAGTGAAGAGTTTTTTTTATCAAATGGAGTGGTTTTCCTAGGAGTAAAAATTACTAGTTTATTTTTTTTTTGGATTTAGGGCAAGATGATTGTTAAGCATCCAAGATTCAGTAGATGTGAGGGCATTCTGGGTAATTTGCTGGAGTTCAGAGCTGGAATTTGCAGTGCATATTATTGTAAAGTCATCAGCATACTGGATTACTGAGCATTGTGGGAGAGCGGTGTGAAAGTTGTTAATAAAGATGCTAAATAAGAGAGGACCAAGTATTGAGCCTTGGGGTACCCCTGTGGAAGTATTGAGGAAGGGAGAGTAAGACTGTTGCCATTTAGTGGATTGCTGCCTTTTGGAGCGATAGATGTTGTACCATTGTAGGGTAGGGGGAGAAATGTGGAGGGTGGATAGGTTAGAGAGTAGGATAGTGTGGAAAATGGTATCAAAAGCTTTGGAGAGGTCAAGGAAAAGTGAAGCAATTATTTTACCAGAATCCTGTGCCCAGTTAACTGTATCAAGGAAGGATAGGAGGGCGGTAGTGGTGCTGTGTCCTGGTCTGAAACTATGCTGAGTGGGTGATAAAATTAGATTTTCATGCAGGTGGTTGAGGAGTTGGGCATGGATGCATTTTTCCAGTATTTTAGAGAGGGGTGAGAGAATTGCTATGGGTCGAAATTTTGTGGTGTCTGTGTTGGTGCCACCTTTGTGTAAGGGAATAATGAATGCTTTTTTCCAGATGTCTGGGACAAGGGATTTTTTAATTGATCTGTTAATGAGTATGCTGATGGGATAAGCTATATAGTTTGCTGCTAGCTGCAGGAAGTGTGGGGGTAGATTGTCAGGGGCCAGAGTACAGGGTTTTAGCTTAAGTAAAAGTTTTTTTATTGTACTGGTGGGTATGGGAGAGAATTTTAGGTTAGGGTTAAGGGTAGACTTGTTTTCTGGGATGATTTGGTCATCAGCTGTCTTGGTGCAGGTGCTGTTAACTGTAGGAAAGGTGGCGGTTAGGTTAGCTATGGTGTCAATGAAGTAGGAATTGAAGAGGGTAGCAAGTTCAGTGGGAGTTTTTTGTGGGTCAGGGGATGGATTGCTTTGAGAGCCTGGGTGTAATAGATGGCTGATGGAAGATCAGAATTTTTGGGGATTATTTTTATGTTGGCTTTGTAGGTGGAAATATGGGAGGTCAATATGTCTTGTACCACTAGGAAATGTGTATCCCTTGTTAACAGGACATGATACACTTGGTGAGAAACATCAAGGAAACGAGGTGCCAACTAAAGTATACACACTGCCATATTACTACAGCTAGAGAGGCAGGCAGATATATTGGTGATGATACCACAGCACTGACACCACTAAGTACCGCTGACTAATGTACCCACACAGTAGTATCCTAGGGCAAGCATGCAAAGATAGAGAGCATTAGTTCCACAGAGCAAAAGCTACAGGATCCAGAAAGTCAGTGCTGTAAGCTTGCTGTCTTGACACTATACTGTCCAAATGTTCTATTCTTCTCTTGGTCTTCCTGGTAATGGGCAGGATGAGGGAAGGTAAAAAGGGACAAATATCCCTCTGTTTGTTTATTCATATGCTAACAAGATAAATGGGTATGGAACCTTTTTCAGCTATGACCTGGGCAAGCAGGCACTATTATTATCTACAGCAAATATATATACTTAACAAGAAGTGTGCAAAAGTATAAAATCTACAGAGTTTTAAAACTAGTAACAAACTGTAATTAAGCACAACATGTATTCTGCTCTACCTTTAAGAGGGTATTTTGCCAACAGACACATGTGGCCTCTGCAGTGTCATTTGCAGCTGGTTGTGCCAATTTTCAGTTTTGTTCTGAGTAACTGTTAGGCCTGAGGACAGTAGATATGCAATGCAGTGGAAGCAGGTAGGTATTGGAGTTTGTACAATGCCTTACCACCTTTTTTTTATTAACATTGCCTAACTTTCTGCTACTCTCCAGTAGCTGTAAGGCATCAGGGTGAACTGTGTCTTTACTGCAAATGTCACATTAGTGAAAGGAGATATGCCAAAGCTGATAGTACTGATTGCTGCTGAATGAGGGCATACTAATGAACCTTGCCCTAGATAAAGGTGGCAGCCCTTGGTCATAGTCCCTAAGAAGTCCATTTGCACTTTGCCATTCTCCTGAAGTCCTGCATGGGGCTGTGATGGAGTCCTCATTTATCATCTTTTGCAGTACCCTTTGCTAGTCCTGGTCCTCCATTTCAGGAATATGTATGTCACATATATTATTGTAGACCATACCCCCCTCAACTAGTGTGTGTATGCATGGAACACACTTGTAAGTAGATTAAGGGCACAGTTTGGAAGGTATCATCAACCATTCAGTATTTGGTATCTGTAGAATAGTGTGTGTGTGATGTACTTTGAGAAGCATTTCAAGGATAGCACGTGCATATAAATAGAAAGCATGTGCTAGCTTCAGTGCCATTTTGAGAGTGCAGCCAGATAGCGAGAATGTATGAATGTAATAGCTAGTTTGTTTATAAGTTTATCTAAGTTAAAGTTATTAAGCCTCAATTCTGATGTGTTTGTACATAATAAAGCTGCTTGAACAGAACCCAGCGAAGTTAGTCTGTTTTATCCTGACGAGATGAGTGACATGGTGTCAGAAGTGGGATTTCAGAGACTGATTTTCAGAGCTATGAGGCGCAGAGTTAACACTGAAGGTAAACCAAGTGAACTGACCACAAAAAAGGACCAGAAATGAACCAAAGGTAATGAAAACTTGCACAAATTTATTAAAAAAAGATAAAACAGAGCATTACAAGGGCACAAAACACATTATTAAGCCAGCAAGAGGCACAAAAAAGTTTATTAATTAAACATAATGTTTAAAATTAAGATATTTGATAAAACGATTATCAGAAAAGCACATACGGGGTTTGGAATTACCTCGGAATTGCAAAACAAACATGTTTAAAGTAAAATTAGCATGTTTAGAGTAAAAAGAGCACAAGAAAAGTATAATGGGCATGAAAAGAGATTAAATGAGCAAAATGAATATAAGAAAGGGCAAAAAGAGCACATTAAGCATAAATAAAGCAAGGCAACTGCATGTTTTTGATAAGATACTGTGTTCTGGCATAAACTACTATTTTGCATTGATTGAAGCTATTAAGGGATAACTAGAGCTATTCGAAGTATCTCAAAGTGTGTAAAAGTGCTTACAGTGTGTGCTTATTATTGTGCATTTATTCTGAAGAGTTTATGGTGTGCATAGTGCAACTATTTCATAAAGTGCAGTCAAAATGCAGCCATTTCAAAAAGTTTCTTGTGCTGGGTGTGTCTATTCGCAGAGTGCAGCCATTACAGAGTGTTTCTTGCACTGTACAGAGTTATTTAGCAAAGTACAGGCATTTTGAGAAAGTTTCAGTATACTGTGTACTGTTTATTTACAAAGTGCAATTACTTTGAAATATTTTTTACCCTGAGCTTCATCTGCCAAGTTTATTCCCACAATGCAGTTATTTTGAAATGTTTCTTACAATGATAAAAGGTGATTTCTTACAGTACAGTGATTTCAAGAATATTCTTGTGCCCAGGAGATTTATTTCGCAAAGTTCAGTTATTCTGAGGCTTGTTGTACTATTGGGCATAGTTACAAGTACTGGCATAAATTTCTGGCATATGTATATGTGTGTATGTTTGTATAGTTACAAGTGGACTTGGGTTGCATTGTGTTTACTATAATTTGTTGGCATGGCATACAGATTTCGAAAAACCATCACCACTTGTATTTGATCAGCATATTGCAGAGAACTGGAGAACATTTGAGCAAAAGTGTGATATTTTATACAAGCAGCTTATTCTGACAAAGATGCACACACCAGTACATTCCTTTTTGCTAACCTTAGCTGGGTCCGAGGCCATTGAAAGAGAACGTTCATTTGTGTATGCACCAGCAGTATATGAAGGAAAAGGGGAAAACCATCATATTATACAATGACCCCCCATTAATATTCCAAAACATGCACACTGATTGGTCAGCGTGCACATTGAAAATCAGAGTTATAGTAATGGAAAAAGGTCCGATCGCCCGGACTTTTTCCATTAGTATAACTCTTTATTTTTTACATTGTCTCGCTATGTTAAACGAGTTTAACATAGCGAGACAGCTTTAAAAAAAGTAACGGAGCTCTTCCTATCTCCATTACTTTTTTTAAAGGTGTCTCGCTATGTTATGATAGGAAGATCTCCGTTACTTTTTTTAAAGCTGTCTCGCTATGTTAAACTCGTTTAACATAGCTAGACAGTTTGTAAAAAGCAACGGAGATCTTGCTTTCATCGTTGCTTCCATCCACAGCATGCGCAGTACATCAGGACTGCTGCAGAATACCACACAGCTGCGGAAGGGCAGCAAGGAGGCATTATACAATGCCATTATTTAAGAAAAGTAATTATTTTTTTCTTAAATAATGTCATTGTATAATAGTAATAACCCACTTCTGGGTGTGGGTAATGCTGGATTTACCCACGGTTGTCTTTGTTTGGCCACTCGGGCTTTGCCCTCATGACCAAACCACACCAACCATGGGTAAATCCAGCATTACCCACACCCAGGCATGGGTTATTGCTATATTGTTCTACAGGCTGAATCAAGGGAAGACCCAGAGTGTTTGAAATGCAAATTCAGGGAAATTTGTAACCCCCAGACAAATGTTACATTAGAGAGGCATTTATTTTACACAAGAGATCAAAATTCAGGAGAAACATTTGCAGCTTATATTACTAACCTGAGAAACAAAAGTTAAAATGTGTAGATTTGGTGACTAAAAAGATGAGTTAATAAAGGACAGGCTTGTGTGTGGTATTAATAGTGCTGCTGTGAAACAGATTTTGCTTCGTGACAGTGATTTAACACTGAGCAAATCCATGAAGTTACAGAAAGACACACATGTATGCTTGCAAGTGATAAAAGCATGGTTTCAGCAGGCTCCAGAGGCTAGCAAATGTAGACTTCATGCCACATGTGGCTAGTAGAAGCAGGCCTAAAAACATGGCAGCTGTAACCCCTGCGGGTGTAGCAGGTAAAACCCATTATTCCAGCAAGTTCTAAGACTAGTTCAGTGAAAAGAACATGCTCAGGGTGAGTCAGCAAAACCCAAATCAAGCTTTATTGTTAACTGTCGCAATTTTGTTGACAGTCATGAATCTAAAAGAGAAAATTGCTTAGCATTTGGTCAGCTATGTCACAAGTGTAAAAAATGGAATAATTTTTCAAAAGTTTTGTAAATCAAGTGAACCTCACATAATTATAAAGAAAGGTCACTCAAAAAAGCAAGTTGATCATATAGAGAGCTGTAACTCTTCTTTCTCTGTGGATGGTGTGTCAGTAATTGGTGAAAATGCTGATGCAGTAAATTTGTTGGCAAAGAACAAAGTGTTTTGTACTGTCCAGATCAATGGTAAATCCACCAAGCTCAAAGTAAACACTGGTTCAAAGTATAATGTTATATCAGCAGGCACATTTGATAAGTTGAGAGCTGTTGAGCAACTTAATGTGGCCAGTTGTGTGAGACTTGTTGCTTATGGAGGTGAAGAGATTCAAACCAAAGGCTCAGTAGTTTTTTCATGTTATTTGGCTAGAAAGTGCTACAGCTTGCTATTTTATGTAGTTCAAATGTAGGCAAACTTCCAATTGTGTATTCTATGATGTTAGACTCAGTGATCAGTCCAGTGGTCAGACCAGCAAGAAAAGTTTTGATAGCTATGCAGAATAAAGTCAAAGCTCAGTTGGATAAAGTGGTGCAGCAATGTGTAATTTGTCCAGTTACAGAACCAACTGAATGGGTATTGTTCATGGTAGCAGCCCACAAAAAAGGCTCAGATGAAATTAGAATATGCATTGACCCAAGGGATTTGAACAAGGCATTAAAGAGACAGCATCATCCTATGAGTACAGTTGAGGAAGTCGCAGCCCTAATACCGAATGCCACTGTTTTTTCTGTCTTGGATGCAAAAAGTTAATTCTGGCAAGTGATGCTTGAACGCAAATCTTCATTACTGACTACTTTCAGTACCCCATTTGGAGGATATAGATTCCTCAGGATGCCATTTGGAATAAATTCTGCAAGTGAAGTCTTTCAGCGTGCAATGGAGCAAATTTTTTCTGGTTAGCCTTGTGCCATAATAGTAGATGATTTATTGGTTGGAGGCAATGGTGAAGCAGAGCATGACAGGAACCATTAGAAAGTTCTAGACAGAGCACGTGAAGTAAACTTGAAGCTCAATCCTCTGAAGTGCAAATTCAGGCTACCAGAAGTTACATATGTAAGTCATTTATTTACTAGCACTGGCCTGCGACCAGACTCGTCCAAGCAAGTAGCCATTCTAGAGATACCAGCACCGGATAATGTTCAAGCTCAACAATGTTTTCTTGGCATGGTCAACTATTTAGGCAAGTTTATACCAGACTTCAGTGAGTTGACAACGCCTTTGAGAGAGCCTATGCACAAAAATGTTACATGGTCTTGGTTGGAACAACAGCAGAGAGCATTTGAAGACCTTAAGCAGAAAATTGCTACTCCACCTACATTAAGATACTATGATGTCAATAAACCAGTCACTCTTTCCTGTGATGCTTCAAAATTTGGTCTTGGAGCAGTTATTCTTCAAAGGGCAGACCAGTAGCCTATGCATCTAGAACTCTTACCCAAACTGAAATGCAATATGGTCAAATTGGCAATAGTATTTGCATGTTGAAAGTTTCATGATTATGTTTATGGTCAAGCTATTCAGATTGAGACTGATCACCAACCTCTAGTCAATATTTTAAAGAAGCCTATGCATTCATCTCCAGCGAGGTTAGAAAGAATGATGTTCAAATTTCAAAAATACAACTTCAAAATGGTCTGTACTAAAGGAAAATGTCTTTGTCTGGCTGATACCTTATCCAGATCAGCCAGAAATACAACAGAACAGCTTAATGCAGAGAAGTTTGACTTTGATGTCATGGAAGTGTGCAATTATTCTACCAAGAGACTTGAGCTGAGAGATCATACAAAGACTGATCCAAATTTGCAAAAGCTCAACCACTAAATTAATGTTGGATGGCTATGAAAGCAATCTAGTGTACTACCTGAAATACAAACTTATTCTCATTACAGAGATGAAATGTTGATGGAAGATGGCATTATTTTCAAAGGTCCTAAAATTGTTGTTCCTGGTTCCTTACAATGTGAATATATCCAGATTTTGCATCGTGGTCACCTAGGTTCCGAATCTACTAAAAGAAGGGTGAGAGGGCTAGTATTTTGGCCTTCTCTAGTAAAAGATATTGATAAAGTACTTCTTGATCAGTATCCAGTAGTAATAAACCAAATTTGCAAAAAGAACCACATCAGCTAAGTCAAGTTCCTGAACTACCTTGGTCAACAGTAGCCACTGATATATTCGAGTGGAACAATCAGCATTACTTAGTGTTGGTAGCCTCTTATTCAAACTGGTCTGAGATCGCCTTAGTACCTAACCTAACGTCCACTGCTATCACCAAGTTGAAACATCATTTCTCAGTCCATGGCAGTCCACACAAAGTTATTTCTGACAATGGTACCCAATTTACCAGTCAGTTGTTTCAGAAATTTGCAAAAGAATGGGACTTTGTAAATGTTACTAGTAGTCCAGAGTATCTACAGTCAAATGGACTAGCTGAATGTGCAGTATAGAGTGCAACGCAATTATTAGAGAAGTCAAAGCTTGATAATACCGATGTATTTTTGAATTTACTCAGTCTCAGAAACATACTCCATGGCGATACACTTGGCTCGTCTGCGCAGAGACTTCTCTCTAGGCAAACCAGAACAACATTGCCTATCAGTTCCAGTTTGTTGAGGCCTAAAGCAAAGAACAACAGAACAATTACAGCCCAACTATTCAGAAAGCATTTTTCCAGAAGTCCAGCTATGATAAATCAAGCAGATTTCTTAATCCATTGAAAGGAGAGACAGTGAGGATACAAATGGTGAAAGGTTTCAACCAGATTGGTCAAGTAACAGGTATATGTGGTGAGCCAAGATCCTACTTCATAGAACCTGAGGGTGTGAGGTACAGGAGAAATCGCAGACATCTTCTTCCTGTATCAGAATCAATATTGCAGTATTGCTCCTGTGATACAGACTCTAGATCTCAGAGCAATCCACACAATGTTCCTGTTGCAGAATGTGTCTTAACTTCTACTTCCATTCCTAATGATGTTTCTGATGTCCCCAAAATTGAACATTCCGCAGAGATAGTCCCAGTTGCTAAACCTAATTCTAATTTCTATGTCACACAATTTGGTCATATTTCCAGACCTAGTGCAAAATACACAGCAACCTGGACATAATTGTCTATATGTATTTAGTTCTGTGTAATTGCATGTCAAAGAATTATTTGTATCAGTTGCATGTCAGTTAATGTCATCAATATTGCATGACTCATTTCTCAATGAGGGAGGATGTAGAATAGGATGTGTGTTGCACCTTTAAGAAGCGTTTCAAGGACAGCACGTGCATATAAGCAGCAAGCACATGCTAGCTTCAGTGCTGTTTAGAGAGTGCAGCCAGAAAGTGAGCATGTATGAGTGTAATAGCTAGTTTGTTTATAAGTTTAGCTAAGTTATTAAGCCTCAATTCTAATGTTTGTACATAATAAAACTGCTTGCACAGAACCCACAG
Organism: Protopterus annectens; assembly: GCF_019279795.1. Classification (NCBI taxonomy): domain Eukaryota; kingdom Metazoa; phylum Chordata; order Ceratodontiformes; family Protopteridae; genus Protopterus; species Protopterus annectens. The sequence continues at coordinate 520,545,319 of NC_056733.1, forward strand.
AAGTTCGTCTGTTTTATCCTGAACAGACAAGCGGCAGTGTCATTCTTGCTGTGTAATTTTTTTCTCATGATGAGACTAAGTCCATCATCTTGTAGTGCCAGGATGTTAAGCTGTCCTCATTTGATGTGCATTTCCTCAGACTTCACATGCAAATCTTTGATTATCCACTCCATGTAACTATCCCTGTACACGCAATACCTAATTTGCTGCATCATTGCTTTGTCTTTGAACAGAGACACTGCCTCCTGCTGAGAAGTCTGAATGTGTGCTCTTTAACAGTTTCTGCAGTTGACTTATGAAACAAATATGCTGCCTTTCATATGGGGTCACCATCTGGGTTTCTCTGTCTGCACACAGGACTGAGGAACTGGTCATGTGGAGTGCCCTCCTGGAGCTCATTTTTATCCTGCTCTGTCAGGAAGGTGACAGTTCAGCTTTTGCAGTGTGCCGTTCCCTTCATAATATAGCACCAGTTTACTTTATTATGCAACATCTTTTCTAACAAAGATACTCACATATCTGTAGTTGTTGTTTTTGCTCTCTCTTAGTTGGAATAGAGGTATACACTAACCATATGTGCTCCCTGCCTGCCTCCAGTTATGTTTTGTCTTGCCATTAGTCAAAATATAACTCAAGTCCATCTTTACCAACTAGACCCCTACTGAACCCCAAGAACTTTAAAAACTACCCCCTATTAAGCAATGGCATAGCTAGATTCCAAGCGCCTCTCTGCCACTTCATTAGTTGATATTTAAATTTCAGAACTATCCCTAGCTGTAGTATTTATGGCTGTGCCATCTTTCATATCACTGTGGACTCCAAAGGGCTGTTTAGTGCCTTTTATTGCACACCCACCCTTCTATTGCTGTTTTCATTGATCATTGATATGCTGTAGGTGGATTGGGTACTCTAAATTGGCCCTAGAAGTGAATGCGTGCGTGTGTGTGCCTTCTGTGGAAGGTTGGGCACTGGGCTGGCAACTCGACACTGTAAAACTCCACTGCCAATCATGAGCGGACACGTGATCCACTGTGGTGACCCCTAACCAGGAAAAGCCGAAAGAAGAAGAAGAAGATTGATACTGCTGCATATGACAAAAGATTGAACTGCTACATAAATACTCACAGGCCCGCTGCTTTTGTTTAAATGTGTGTCATGTGAGTACAGATGTGTAGAGCGTAGTCCCTTTGCATATTTGTGATAGCTGCCTCTATCATTCACATCCACATGTTATTGGCAGCAATGGTAATGTACACCATGACATAATCTGTTATTGAACAACCTAACAGTCGCATAAATGGACTTTGTGAAAACCTACTGAAAGGTATCATATCTGTGACATTTGTATATGTGGAAAGCTATCTGAATTCATGTAACAAAGTTCTGTGGGACTGAATGACCTTAAGTATGCCTACTTATTTATTTAATTATTTTGGTAAGTGGATGGGTAGAATTTCTGGAGTCCTATCCTAACCCTTTTACCACTGCCTAGCTTCCTGCTACTTTGTTTCTAAGCCAAAATGAGCAAGAAAAAGGTCTCAGTCTTGTCTTCCAGCTGTAAGGTATGTAGTTAGTCCTTCACTAATCCTTCCTTTGGATTCTGTAAGA
>NC_056733.1:520556926-520561926 GCF_019279795.1 Protopterus annectens
TACCAAACACAATAATTGTGCTTACATCAGCAGCACTGAAACAAACAAGGCTGCATTAAATATTTATCACCACTGAGGATATGTCAGAACCAAAGCTTGTTTTGCAATTTAATGGAATTTGAATAAACCAAAGTATGTTTTCCCAGCCTTTCAGTGGATTTACATGCACACAGTAGGACTTCCCCACATACATACACGGTTACCATCACTGCAATTCTTATGTTTTAGGAATGCTTTCAAAATCCAGTGTTAGAAATTTATATATGCATTGTTTGCCCTCTTTTTCCAACTAAAACCCTTAGATGATATCTATAAAAATAACAAAGACACTCCTGTTCCAGGGAGTGACTGATCTTTATCAGACTTTTAAATGATTCCTGGTGCAAAATGCTGTTTTACCTGCTTAAATTTATCAAAGGTAATTTCAGGATACATGCTTGGTTTTGACTTTTTTATGAATTAATATTTTTTGATGAACAAGATTAAAAAAACATGTTTCACTGTTTTAGTTATTAGTGGAATTGTGTTATTTGCCAACAGCGCATGCATAGATGCATAAATGCTTGTAGGCTGGAAGTGCCAGCTGTACAAGAACAACATTAATTAAAGGAAACATTTATCTCTGATCTAATTGTATAGTTTATGTAGAAAATGTAGAATTGGTGCAAATGTACAACAGATGACAATGAGGCTGAATTATTTACATCAGTTCCACTAAAGAAGACAAGAGACAGCTGAAAATATGGACATTTTTGGTGTTATACAGTCATTTATATTGATTTGCTGGTGAAATAACATACTTTAAAGTTGATATAGTACTAAATGAATGCATACAAACTTATGAAAGCATCAATGATGAAGTTACTTACTAGAAAAACTACTGTCAGATACTGCAGCCGTTAATGTACACCAAGTTGTATGTTATTGTGATGCTATGCATCTATCAAAAGAACATATTAATGATCAAATACTGTCGCGGTTAGTACAGTGAACTCACTTGCACTGATTATTAGAAAAGTAACAGCATTAAGAGTAAATAGGTTGGTGTTATTGTGTAATGGCTAATGTCATCTCCTCCCATGAACAGGGTACAGGGTTCAATCCTGACCTCTGAAAAAAATATGCTAAGTGTTTCCACCTCAGACTCACCAAGTGAGTTGTGGCACCAGCATACACGCTAGGTGGTGCCTATCAGGGGAAGAGTTTTTAAGACGAACCACTTTGGCCATTGGCTTTGATGGACAGTACCCTCTAGATAAAAAAAAAAACTTGGATCATAGACTGAATACAGTGTCAAGACTAGCCACTCAATGGTGTAAAAGATGCTCTAGGTGATATAGTTGTGTTAACTAATATTGTCAAAAGTAGGCATGGGTATTTCTTTGTGATAAATGGGTTGAGGACCTGGCCTACTCTGACCTACACCAGGGATTTATGCTAACAATGGAAGGAGTCTATGTGCTGCTATTGGCCAGTGTGTGCCTACAGTAAAGCTTATTTGCCCTAGGTCACTTAGCTGCTGACTGTCCAGTGTCCAGTTGCCCAGCTTGCATTATCTGGGATAGCTCTGTTAAGTGAAAGCTGGATGTAAAACCAATCAGGATGCCAAACATGAACTAAGAATTGCTACAATTAGTATAGATAGGATACAGCTTGGAAGTGGATAACATGATGGTAAGGAGGAGGAGGTTGGATATCCTGTGCATCCAGGAGGCAAGATGGAGGGGCAGTGCAGGAATGCCACTACTCATGGGGAAGACAGACTAGAAATGATGTGGAAATTGTGGTGAGAGAGGCTTCAGAAGACAATGTGGGATGTTAACAGAATTAGTGACAGACTCATTGAAATCAGACTCCAGTGTAAGGATAGGGCATTATTCATAATCTCAGCCTGTACCCCATAGCAGGGTTGTGATAGTGAGGAAAAAACTGCATTCAGGCAGGAGCTGCAAGACCTTCAAGGTAAAGTAGGACAGCGTGAGTTGGTGTTGGTAACAGAGGACCTGAGTGCACATATCAGGTAGACAGAAGAGAATATGAGGACTGCCTGGGTCCACATGGGTGGGGTGACAGCAGTAAAGAAGAGACCATTCTAGGCTTCTGTCTGGCAAGTGGCTTGATGGTGACCAACACATGGTTCAGCAAAAGTGTCAGTCACAAGATTACATACAAGAGTGGCCGACATGGAAACTTAGATAGACTTCCTCAGAATAATGATAAAGCATTGTGGCAGAGTCAGTTTTTACAAAGTCATCCTCAGTGAAACATTCTGCCAACAGCATAAACCACTGGTTGCCATAATCTTCTGCAAGCAGTGGCCAGAGAAGGTTTTAAGGTCAACAGAAACTAATTGAAGACCTGGAAGTTAACTGGAGGGAAAGCACAAGAGCTCAAGGAATTACTCTGTGCTCTAGCACCTCAGGAAGAAGATGAAATTGGTGGAACTGAAGAATGGCAATGCCTCAAAACAGCATGTGCGAGGACTACAGAACAGATATGTGGCCGAGCCAGGTATGGAAATAAGGTACATAAGGAAAGCTGGTGGTGGAATGCAGAAGTCCAGGAAGTCATCCAAAGAAAGAAGGAGAGCAGGAAAACGTGGGAGATAGAAAAAACAGTCCAGGCAAAGAAAGAATACTGGCTGGCTAGCAAACAGGCTAAGATGGCAGTTGCAATAGGAAAGAACAAGGCATCAGAGGCACTTTACTAGCTGCTGGAAAAAACGTAGCAGATAGTACAAAGAAACTGTCAGACTGCAACACAAAGAAAGATAAAGAAGACAGTCATCAGACACACTTCATAAGAGATTCCAGCATAACCTGCATCAAAATGCAGATGGAAGGAGTATTTCCAGCAGCTTCTGAATGAAGAGAACCTCATAGTAGCTGTACTGCCCCAGATAATGAAAGAAGAAGAAGTAGGGCTCACTCTAGAAGAAGTAAGAACAGCACCAAGGAAAATGGAAGTCTGGGAAAGAAGCAGCCTAAGATGAGGTCACAGCAGATATGATCAAGATGTTTGGTGAGATATGAGAGACATAGTTCCTGAGGGTACTCAGAGGAGTATGGAGAGAAAGGCATATCCCAGGTGACTGGAGAATAAGCATTCTAGTGCCAGTGTACAAGAACAAAGGGGAAATCCACAACTGTGGGCAGCACAGAGGTATCAAACTCTTGTCACACTGCATGAAAGTTCTGGATAAGATGATTGATGAATACACAGAGTAGTAGAAAGTAAGATAAGAAATGAGTGGTTTGGATTCAGAGCTGGATGAAGTACAATTGACCTGATATTTGTAGTGAGACAGATAGCTGAGAAGAAGCTACAGATGATGAAAGAATCCAACTGGGCATTCCTAGACTTGGAAAAAGCATATGACAAGATTCCAAGAAAGCTGATTTGAGCAGTACTGTGATGGTTGGGAGTTCCAGAAACATTGGTGGAATTAGTGCAGGCAATGTACAAGGACCCAATGGCACAAGTACAAACAGTGTTCAGACTGACAGAAGGGTTCCTAGTGGGAGTGGGTGTGCATCAAGGTTCATACTGGTGATAGACTACATTAGTAAAGGGGTCAGAGGAGACAGCTCAACAAAGCTGCTGTATGCAGGCAATGTGTGATTACAGGCAGACTCTGAACAAGAACTTCAGCCAGTGATAGGGGAATGGAATGTAAAGCTGACGGCACTGGATGAAACTGAGTATAGATAAGGCAGTTGTAATGGTAGCAAACTGGGGAAATCAGAAGGCGATGAGAATTGAGATAGAAGGAAAATAGTGGAACAGGGTAACAGCTTGAAGTATCTGGGAGGGGTGGTTGAGGAGAAGGGAGTGTAAATGAGTGTTCAAAGCTAGAATCAGAGGGGCTGCAGTCAACTGGCACAGAGTTTCTGGGGTAGCGCGTGACAGAAGAATGCCAAAGAAGCTGAAAAGTAAGTAGTACAAACCAGTGGTTTGACCAGTACTACTGTATGGTGGAGAAACCTGAGCAGGCAAGGCAGAGCAGTTGAAGTTAAAGGTGATGGAGATGAAGTGACTGAAATGGGTAGCAGGATGCACAATGTGGGACAGATAAAAAAATGAAAATATCAGAGCAGAACCCAAAGTAGTTCCAATTGCATAGTGGTTTGGGCACGTTTGTAGAAAAGCATAAGACAATCAGGTAAAAAAAGATTTGGGACCACAATACAACTACAAACTTCACTGAAACTGAAAAAACAAAAAAAAAACAGAGAGAGCCACAACAGTGTAAACTGTAAAAAGCTATAACTTTACTAGTGCTTCTGGTACCTTGGCCAAATTGCCTTCAAGCAATAAATTAAACACATATGCAGTCTATTTATATAAATCAATTAACACATGTTTAAATCACCCAATCAAAAAGTGTTCCAATAATTCCCAAACAACAAAATTCCCATGCATCTGCCCCATTCATTAAATACAAAGCATTACTTTTAACTATTTAAAATGTACTATTATATAAAATTAATGAAATATACTTCAAAATACATATCGCACATTAAGATTTATCGCTAAATTCATGCCATTTGGTTGCACAGTCTTATAGTTTGTAATAAACCTAGTCTCCATTTATAACAATTTATACATAAAATAATTTCCCATACAATTGTAAGGTTTAGCTAAAACACTAAAGAAAAAAAATACTATCAGAACCTGGATGCACTGAATGAAAATATTGGGCCACAGGGCTATCTAAATTGCAATTCCTTATGTCCCCTAAATGTTCCAAAACCTGTGTCTTCACCATTCTCTTAGTTTGTCCCTCAAACCATTTTGTGGGTATCAACCACAACCTATGATGTACACTACTCCACATGAATGACTGCATTGGTGATATTTAATTTAATGCTTGAAGGGAATTTGGCCGAGGTGCCAGAAGCACTAGTAAAGTTTTAGCTTTTTGCAGTTTATACTGCTGTGGCTCTCTCTGGTTTTTTTTTCAGTTTCAAAAAAGATTTGGGACAGGAAGAAAGAATGCA
>NC_056733.1:520566926-520609426 GCF_019279795.1 Protopterus annectens
TACAAAAAACTTCTAGCTCTAGACATTGTGTCTGCTTCTGCATTGAAACTGGGAGATAACATCTCTTGTTTATGGCCAAGCTATAAAGTAACTTAACCTCAACTATTCTTAAGTTTTGCAAGTTAATATTCTTTGTTCCAGTAGGGTGCACTGTGGATATATCTTTGAAGCTCAGTACTGTACAAGCCCTGTTCAACACATACTTCTCTGTACCAGTAGTTTAATATTTATTTATTTATTTTATTTTACATTTGTTGGCTGGGCTAGTCTAGCTGGATACATGTCCATTTTCAGTAGAGGCCCAGGGAGATAAGCTCCAAGCATTAGTAAATTACAAAAAAGATTACAGTAGTTAAAAATGACTAAATTCAAATACAAAGAAATTAAAAAAAGATTTAAGAGAAACAAAAAATTGTTTCTGTGAATAATAGCTCGCAGGCTGTGCAAGGTTTAAAATACAATTGAGTACAAGGACACTCAGAATTCTGAAGTAATGATTAGTAGGTCTGAGAAAGAGAAAGAGAGAGAGCAGAAGAAGGCAAGAATCACAAGGGCTAGAATAAGGTTAGATTTTATTGATTAAAGCTGTAGAGGGGACAAAGGTTAGAAGGAAGGGGTATAGAAAAAAGAGCATTAAGGGGAAAAAGTAGGGTTTAGTCTGGTTTAGAACAGGGACAAAGCCAATGAAATTTCAGATGTTCTTTGAGATGTTTCTTGAAGAGTGGTGTGGATGAGAGAGACGTGAGTGAACTAGGAAGATTGTTCCAGATTTTACCCACAATGTTAGTAAAAAGTGAGTCCCCAGCTTTATTGTTTGATTTAATATTGGAGATTAATAGCTTATTTGCTGAGCGAAGTGTTGCAAGATTTCTATATGGGGAGATCAAGTTAGAGAGGATTGGGGTATTGTTTGGGTGATGAAGAATATTATGTGAGATAAGCAGTTGCTTATACAGTAGATGGTTTTGTAGTTCTGACCATCCAAGTTGTTTAAGGTTGTGACAGTGGTGGGTTCTGAAAGGGGTGGCAGTGACAAATTTAGCTATGTTATTATAGCTAGTTTCAAGCTTGCTTAGATTGTGTTTTGATAGATTGATGTATATGGTGGAAGCATAGAATAGAGTAGAAGTTAGGTGAGTCTGGGCAATGGAGGTTTTAGCTAGTGGTGTGAGGAAGGGTTTGATTCTATACAGGGAGCCTAGTTTTTTATTGACAGTTTGTATAGTATTGTTGATATGTTCGTCGAAGCTGAGGTTATTATCTATGGTTATGCCCAGTAGACGTGTAGTAGTGTCAGGGGAAATAGTAGTTCCATTGTCAGAGATAATTGTGAAGTGGAACTCTGGTGACTTTTAAGTGGGGGCAAAAAGTAATAATTTAGTTTTTTTAGGGTTAAGGAGGAGGTAGTGATGGGTGAACCAATTTTCAATGGTGTTAAAAACTGCTTGAGTAAAGGTCTGAAGAGAGATTGATGACTTAGCAGTACAGATTAAAGTAGAATCATCAGTGTATTGTATGCATGTGGCTTGAGGAACAACAGTATTTAGATCATTAATAAAGATGGAAAACAGAAGAGGGCCGAGGATAGAGCCTTGAGGGACTCCAATGTTTACAGGGAGGGGTGTGGAGAGATTATTGTCCCAGAGCACTGCTTGTTGTCTATTTTTTAGATAGGATGTAAACCAAAGTATTGCTTGTGGGTCAAGAGAGTGGGCTTTTAGCACATTGATTAGTAAGTCATGGTTAACCATATCAAAGGCTTTTGATAGGTCAATGAATAGTGCAGAAGATAGAGAGTTATTATTTTGATTCTTGTTAATATAGTCAGTAAAAGATAGAAGGGCGGTAGTTGTACTATGAAAGGGCCTAAAGCCGTGCTGACAGTTGGCAAGTAAGTTATTGTGGAGCAGATGTTGGAGTAGTTGATGGTGAATACATTTTTCCATTATTTTGGCTAATGGAGAGAGTAATGCAATTGGTCGGAAGTTGGAGATATCAGTGGATTTGCCTCCTTTATGTAAGGGGATTATATGGGAGACTTTCCATATGGATGGGATGTTACCTTCTATGATTGTTCGGTTTATAAGGATGGATATGGGATATGCTATGACTTTGGAAGCTATTTGAAGGTATTCTGCTGGTAGGTGGTCGACAGAAGGGGTGCAAGGTTTGAGTTTTTGAAGGAGTTTGCAGATAAAGGATGTTGGCACAGGTTGTATATGGAAGGGAGGCACTGAACTGTTTGTGTTTTGTAAAGTGCTGGGGGAAATGGGAGATATTGTGTTTGCAAGAGTTTGTATAGTTTCTGTGAAGTAATTATTAAAGGCATCTGCTATTTGCAAAGGGTTATTATGGGGAACTGAAGATGGGGCTGGAGGTTTGGTATGTCCTGGATGGAGAAGTTTATTAATGCCTGACCAAAACTTTTTAGGGTTATTTGGGTGTGATTGTTGAAGGTGGAGATAGTAGTTTTTCTTGTCTAAGATAATGTCATTTTTGGTTGCATTTCTTAGCTGTTTAAAATATAGGTGGTCAGCAGAGCTCTTAGTGGCTCTCCATCTGGCCCATATTTTGTTCCGTAGGAGTATTTTGTCCTTTGTTTGTTTTGTGAGCCATGGGACTGTTTTAGTCCTAACTCGGGAAGAGCGAAGGGGGGCATGGAGATCTAGGATTTGTAGGAACTTGGTATTAAAGTAAGAAACTGCTTCATCTAGATTGAGTTGTTTCAGAGGTGACCAGTTACAGGTCTTTAGTTCGTTCTGAAAGCTCTCTGCTTTAAAGTGTTTTTTGGAACGATAGGTTATAAATGTGTTATTAATAGGTGTATGGGCCTTTTGTTTTGTTATATAGGTAAGAACATGGTCACTAAGGTCATCTGGAAGTGTTCCTGAAGTATAGGTTTCAGGATGACTATTTATAAGTATCCAGTCAAGAGTAGCTTCTTTATTACTAGGTTTGTGGATTCTTGTGGGGGTGTTTATTATTTGAGTGAAGCCATAAAGATTTATGTGGGTGTTAGGATTAGGAGAGTTACAGGTAGTCCAGTCAATGTTAAAATCACCTAGTACAATAGTTTATTGAGGTAGTAGGGTGGAAAGGCTACTAAGAATCTTTTCAAGAGTGTTAATATTATTTCCTGGAGGGATGTAGGTGCAGATTATATAAATAGATTTAGATTTATTAAGTTGGAGTTTAATGGTAAGGGTTTCTGCATTGGTATTAGAGGGGAGTAACACATTAAAGCATGAAACTAGAAGTTCAGATTTGTATAAGATAGCTACACCTCCTCCCTTCTTGGTGGTACGGTCACATCTTAGGATGTTATATCCAGGTGGGGTTATTTCTAGGTCATGAGTAGAGGGTTTCAACCAAGTTTCTGTAAGGCAAAGGATATCAAATGCATGCACTTGTAAGAGAGCATGCAGTTGAGTAAGTTTATTGTTAATGCTACTGATGTTGAGTTGAGCTATTCTAAGAGAATTACCTAGTTTTATAGAGGCAGAGACACAATTAGTTGTTTTGTTTTGTGGGTTATTGTAGATTGGAGGGTTTGGGCCTGGATTAGGATGAATATCGCCATCTAATAGAAGTTGAGTGGGATATTTTAGTAAAGTCTTTATGTTTTTAATGTACTTGGGTGGGCTTATCTTGCTGGAGAAGTAAGTAACATGGGAAGATCTATGGAACCTTGGGAGTAGGTAAACTGAAGTAGAGGTTATATTACTATGGGAGAAGAAGTTGAGCTGTGTGATTGGTAATGTTTGTTGATGGGAAGGTTCATTATTAATTAAAGAGTGATGTTCATAGAAGGTTAGGGCATAGGGTGAAGTTAGGAATATTATTGAAGAAGTAATAAGAAGAAAGTTCTTAAGGGTATAGTTAAGTAAGAAGGTCATTTGTGATAGTGGGGTTAAGAGATTATGTAGAGGGTTAAACAAAGTAAAGATAAGAGAAATTTAAGGTAGAATAGATGAGAGGTGACTTATGGGAGGGAAAACAAAGAAGTAGAGGGATGAAAAGTAAATTTATTGAAGGGTGGGGTTAGTTATAGAGAGAATTGGAGAAGGGGTGGGGTTGATAAGTAGTAGTCTAATGGGATAGGCTGAGTAGTTAAGTGGGTGTGGTCAGAGATGTTTAAGTTTAACAGCACTGGGGGTGGGTGGGAATTGGGGGTAGGGTACATTTGGTAACACAGTTGCATCAAATGACACATGACTATATACATAATTCCATATAGCTGGGCTGGCAGTGTCTCCTTTTGTTACATTTCTACATAAATCTTATTAGTATTCACAAATGACATATAATTATTTACAGAATTCCAGCTCGCTGGGCTGGCAGTATTTCCCTTGTGTCACAAGGCTTACATACTTTCTTTTGAAAAATATGCAGCTAGGGAAATCTGTCCCTGCCTGATGTCAGACTGAAAATGCACATGGATACATAAGAAACTGAATAAAGAGATTTTAACAAGAGATGGAACTTTGCTTGAAGAGCGGTCCCTTAAGTTTCATAACTGGACATTCTGTATGGATAGACCGACAGATAAGACTGCAAAGGACAGAAAAAATATGAAAATTATGTAAATGCTGTAAATACTTTAGTGTGCATTTTTCATGTTAGCAGTGAAAAATCTGATGTGTCTACTAGTGACATTACTAACTGTGAAGAAAGCATTTGTATGTTGTATTTGAGAGAAATGAAACATATGTAGTATCTGACATGTATTAATTGCAACATTTTTGATGACTGCCCTTATCAAAGTTATGTAACCCCTGTTTTCTCTAAGTTATTGATTCTGTAAGTATCTCTTACTTCTGTCTAAACATGCCTGTAATTTATCTGTTTTATTATCTTGATCAACTGCTGTTGCTATTGTCAATGTTTGTTTTGGTTTGTAATTTTTCTTAATCTGCCTGCAATTTGTGGAGCTTTACTCCCCAGGGTTTCACTGAAAAGGGGATGAGTAACTAGTTGGACTTCCCTGATCAACAAATAAATAAAGAATTTAGTGCACGCCATGAATATTCAGCAGGTAACATGTTAAGTTTTATGTGTTTGCATACATTGACAGGTAGATAAGGAGGTATAGTCCCTCGGAGTATTATAAAATGATTACCCGTTCCCTACACAGATATCCTTGATTAGTGCCTATAAGTATATTCTCTTGTGTGATTGGATAACAACAGATGGGTATCACCAATTGAGAATAAGCTGATTTGCTTTTTGTCTCACTACGGTGAGATTGTGTCTTGTCCAATGCCTTCTGTCCAAAGTTACAAGCAAAAGGAATTTTTGTTTTATGGGGGTCCTAGGGATGATGAAGTCTTGTTTTTGTTTTTGTTTAGCGAAGATTTTTATTTTGTAGTTCATGATGACCTCGCTGGAGGCCTGACTAGTCAGCTGCGTGTTCTCATTCGTCTTCAATGTGCGTGTGATCCATTACACAAAAGGGCTATTGTTTTTTGCCTAAGAATCGTTTTTAGCTTAAGGATAGTTGCTGCAATGTTGATGTTTTATTTTCACATGTATTATTTTTTAGCGATCCTGGCCTGAATGGGTCATGAATATTCAACAATGAATACACTCTGCTGATAGGTTAACTAAGGAGGTTCAACTCTTTTAAGCAATACAATTCGCTTATCGATCTTAGTATTTATGCACTTCTGTTTGGTACTTGGGTATGTATTCACTGGCATGATTGGTTAGTATCAGTTAAATACCACCAATAGAAAATGATGCTTTGTCCTCTGTTTTGTTTCAGTGAGATTGCACTTGAATTTACGAAGCAATAGCTGAAATTACATTCAGCTTCTGCTCAAAGTTTTTCTTAGTTATAACATTATAAAATAATCCCTCATATTTCTGAACATCAGTGACAATACTATTTTGATTTCTTTACAGGACATTTGATTTTTTGATAAGTTTCATTATTTCAATTGGTGTATCATATATGTTTTAGTAGCAGTAATAACCGGATGGATGGATTTGTTGTTTTTACTATTTATTTATGTTTGCATATTGAACAGAGATGAAATGCTACCAAAAATTAATGTAATGCGTCCCTCTTATTATTACAAGCAAGTAAGAGTTTCTAAATCGGAAGATTAATCTCGTCTTACATTTTTGAAATGTGAATGGAATTCATATCTGTTATAAATGATCAAGCTTTTCAAGGCTTATTTGCTACATTACGGTCATTGTCCTTTATGTTGAGCGGTTTAATAGGCTAAAGGAACCTGCTTTTCAGTTATGGTTTTTGACTAGCTAAATGTCATGAAAGTTAAACAGGCATTTGAGTGGTGCATTAGGCTTCTATGGCCCTTTATGATTGGTTAACAAAATCAACACATACTTAGCATCAAGAGCTTTTGTTACGGAACCACATGAATTTCAAATCAACGTGATAGGTGCAAAGCTGCTGCTTTGATAAGATCATTTGACATGTTAAAACCAATAAGAAACGCGATTTAATGAATTTGCATGATGTTTATGATTGGCCAGATGTAAATCATTCTTTGATATTATGATTTTTAATGGCTATTTGTTTTTTAAAATTTCAGCATCAGTCCTAAATTTTACAATCTGAAGAAGGCACGTTGCCGAAAGCGCTTAGCAGACTTGAAAGGACTTATTTCATTGTTTTATTTTATTTGTTTGTTTTGTAATAAAACTTTGTTTTTTATCTACATCTTCACATTAGAATTTTTGCCGTGGTGGTCTACCGAAGGTTTATTCCATTTTATTTCATTTTTTCCATCGGTACCCTTCAACAGTGTAAGAATATTTTTTTCTTGTTAAGTTTCATAACTGGACATTCTGTATGGAGAGACTGACAGATAAGACTGCAAAGGACAGAAAAAATATGAAAATTATGTAAATACTGTAAATACTTTATTGTGCATTTTTCATGTCAGCAGTGAACAATCTGATATGTCTACTAGTGACATTACTAACTGTGAAGAAAGCATTTGTATGTTGTATTTGAGAAAAATGAAACATGTAATATCTGACATGTATTAATTGTAACATTTTTGATGACTGCCCTTATCAAAGTTATGTAACCCCTGTTTTCTCTAAGTTATTGATTCTGTAAGTATCTCTTACTTCTCTCTAAACATGCCTGTAATTTATCTGTTTTACTATCTTGATCAACTGTTGTTGCTATTGTCAATGTTTGTTTTGGTTTGTAATTTTTCTTAATCTGACTGCAATTTGTGGAGCTTTACTCCCCAGGGTTTTACTGAAAAGGGGATGAGTAACTAGCTGAACTTCCCTGATCAACAAATAAATAAATAATTTAGTGCATATCTTAAACCTGTGGCTAGAATCTCATATAAATAAGTAACATTTTGGAAATTTTGTCTGTAGATAAATTTAGCAAGGAACTCCATAGTAATGTAGGGTAGTGAGTATTTCAGAGTGAACTTATGTCTCCTGAGCAGTTAGTTGTTTTAGTGGAATATATGTCACTAAGTGAAGTCTTAGTTTCTAAACCAAAGTTACTTAAATAAAGGGCAAGTAACGAGCCTTCACCTAAATATGCTTCTTTCCCTGAAATCAAGAAATTCATGTCATTCTTTGAACCAGTTTCAAGTGCTGTACAAAAAGGGCATTTAACCAAGTACTGCACAGTTAATGCCAGTGATATTCTGACTGTAAAACTTGCTAATACCAGTCAGCAGTCTGGTAAACAAAGTTAGTCTAAGAATATAGCAATGAAGTATGATAATACTGAATAGTGAATTATTAGAAGTGTAGAATCTCCCTTTTGTCACTGTGCTATCACTAAACTTATGAAATATTCTATTGCAGAAGAGAAAAACTTAATGGGTTTGTTGGACTCAAGAAGCATTATTACTCCAGTCAAATACAATATGTTTGCAAGCATAAAACAACTTGTGAGCGGAAAACTGAGGTGATCAGTGCACGTGGGGACAAAGGGGATTACCTTGTAACACAAGTAGAATTCAAACTCCCTTGGATACAGTTTCACATCCTGCAGCCCCAGTGCCAAGGGTGTCACATGATATAGTCATGTCATCATTAACCAAGATTTTCCCAAATTTAATGAACTATAGGAGGCAATAGGAAAAAAATTAAGGCAGATATACTGCCAGAAGTACATAGCCTCAGCAAAAAAGAAAAAGCAAGGCTGTAATATACAAAAGGAATCATGGCTTGGCTCTGGGTAGAAAGGTTAGAGAAATCCACTAGTGAGTCTTATCAAAAGATATCTGTGAAAATACTGAAGGAAGTTCATATTGGAGTTGCCAAGGAGTGTGAATTTTACCAAAAAGCTTCAGCAGTTAAAACGATAAAGTAAATCAGTGTGGATACCAACAAAGAAAGGTACCTGGTTAATAGTACAACAAGGGAAATAGGAACAGAAACTGAGGTAAGGAAAGATGTGTCTTGTACAGAAAGAAAAGTCAAAGAGAACCTGCACAGAGTCCTAAACTTCTTTCTGTTTTGCTAGAGCAGAAACCCACTAAATGCAAAGTCCATAGTGAAATAACTGTTAGTGCTTTTCTCTTGGGTAAGTATTCCAAAAAGAATTTCTTACACACCAAGGCATCCCATTCACAACTGTACAAACTTCACTACTGCTTTAAGATGAAACAGGTAAGGATATCTATATGCCACCCTCAGACAGATGAGCTGTATGAACAAAACTTTAATGTCTATGTTACAAATGTCTATAGAGAGAGAGAGAGAGAGAGAGAGAGAGATTGAAAAAAGTGGGAACAGCTGATGACATATCTTCTCTTTGTAGTAAGACAACTACTCCAAGCTACCACTGGATTTACAATATGTGAACCGTTAAGGCTTGCTACATATAACAAATGTGAGGAGAAGAAAACACAAACTATAAAAGTGCATTAGGAAATTACTAACACCTGCCGTATAGGTTATGAACTGGTATGTTGGTTGTGAGAGAATATGTAGACTGACAAAACAGGCACAGCAAAAATTATATAACAGAAGTGCTCATGCAAGAGAGTTCAAACTAGGAGGATAATGCACTTGTATTAATACCCACTTCTGAAAACAAGCTCCTTGCAAAGAACTGAGACCATTTTAAAATGACAGAAAAAGTAAGTGAACTGAATTATAAGGTAATATAGCAGAGAAGAAAGGAAACTAGAATGGCTGTAAATTATCTAAAAACATGGAAGGAAAACTTCTGCTGAACTTTTAGTAATTATGTTTGTAGGGGAAGTTAAGGATTCTATAGCATTCCCAAATTCAAAGGAGATACCATTAGCGTCAGACCAACAGGAAATGAATGAATTTGTGCTCAGAAATATATATCTATAGCTAGATAATTCAGCACAATGTAGAAATTAGGGAGTATAAAACGAGAATTGCACAATGTGATGATAACACTGACGTCCTAGACAGGCTGAATACCTTTCTTTTGGAAGATTTGAAGAGAGGAACACCACAACTGTGCAAAGGTTACACACAGAGCAGTATGATGCAGTACTCAGCCTTAGTCCGATGGAAGTAAAAAGTGTGCTACAGAAATTCAATCCCAGAAAGGCGACTGGTCCAGATAATATCTTGGGTAAGGTGTTAAAGAGCTGTGTAGACCAACTATGTTCAGTACTTATGGGTATATTTAACACCTCATTTGGCTTTGCAAAGGTCCCTTCATGTTGCAAAGTAATGAATATCATCCCTCTACCGAAAAAAGCCTCACATTCTAGCTTGAACGACTTCAAGCTTTTTTCACTAACATCCACAGTTATGAAATGTTTTGAGAGGCTAGTCAAGAAACATCAGTCTGCAGAACTACCACCAACTTTAGATCCACTGCAATTTGCCTAAAGAGAAAACAGATCCATGGCTGATGCAGTAGTGGTTGCATTGCATCTTGCTCTTGAGCATCTGGAGAGCAAGGACAGCTATGTGAGAGTGCTATTCATCAAATTTAGCTCAGCATTTAACACAGTTGTATCTGTGCAATTGATCAATAAGCTAGTACATCTGGGCATCAGCAAACAGCTCTGCAATTGAATCCTGGACTTTTTGATTAATAGGCCACAGAAGGTTTGTGTGGGCAAGAATACCTCTAGGAGTATAATACTCAACACAGGTGTTCCTCAATGTTGCATTCTCAGCCCCCTTTTGTTTACTATCCTAGCCCATGACTGCACAGCAAACTTTGGTACAAATCATATCATCAAGTTTGGCAATGACACCATAGTCATGGGTGTCATAAGGAGAGAGGACACGAGTGCATACAGAAAAGAGGTTAATACACTGATTGCCTGGTGTACAAGAAACAACTTTGACCTGAATGTAAGTAAAACAAAAGAGATCATCACAGACTACAGGAAGAAGCAAACACCCCATACACTGCTCTTGATCAATGGAGAGATGGTGGAAAGGGTAAGCAGTACCAAATTCCTCTGTGTTCATACCTCTGATGATCTCTCTTGGTCCAGGCACACCAGCCACATAGTGAAAAAAGCACACAAACTTCTTCACTTTTTGAGAAGACTTCAAAAGGCAAAACTACCATTGTCAGCACTTTCCACCTTCTACAGAGCAGCAATTGAAAGCATCCTAACATCCAGTTTTTTGGTATGGTATGGGAAATGTTTGGTCGCAGATAAGAAATCCCTGCAGAGAGTGGTGAGAGTTGCCAAGAGGATAACTGGCATTAGTCTGCCCACAATCCAGGATCTTTATACATCAAGGAACCTAAAGAGAGTCACCAAAATACTAAATGATGCAACTCATTCTGCATACAGTCTGTTTATAAACCTGTCATCGGGTAAAAGATACCACAGTATTCGATGCAGGACAACTAGATTCAAAGACAGTTTTTATCCGAACATGATCAGACTTCTTAACTCCAACATTAGGTCTGGTTATTGACAGGTCAGGATATTGGGATTCACTGTGAGATATTATTTTATCTATTATTTATTAAGCCCAGCCAGCCATTATAATTTATACTACTAACCCAAGTGCAATATTTTTTCTTCAGCTGCTACTGCTAAGTGCTTGTTTACCCATAATGTGGTACATTTTCCATGTGCAATACTATTAATTGGACCTTGCTGCTAGATGTGTGTTTTTAGTATCTTAACAAGTGTGTGTTTCTAGGAATATATGTAGCTATATACTTAAATGCAGAGTTGATTTATAAGATGGTGTAGTATTATTATATGTTGTTTTAAATTATGTCTTTCTATGTATGTGATTTTCCTTTTTTGTCTGTCCCATGATGAGCTGATTACACTTAATCACATTTAATCTACACTTGTGTAGATCTAAATGTCAATAAAGTTATTTTTGACTTTTTAGATGAAGTAAGCTTAAAACCTGATAGAGTATTATTGTGCTGACACTAAGCATTTAGGGACAAAATATTCTTAAACTCAGGGGACTAAAGAAAAATCCCAGAGTGAGTGGAATAGTTCCATTATACTAGTACCCAAACCTGATGAGTCTTTAACATTTTGCATTGGCTTCAGAAAGTTAAAACTAAAAGTCACATCTGAATTTGATTTACATCCTTGGCTGGATGAACTGATTGAGAAACTGGGCAAGAATGGACTAAGTTTTCTGTTCACATAAGACTTAACCAAAGGCTATAGGCAAATTCCACTACCTTAAGATGTTAAGGGAAAAAAAGCATTTTCCACACTTGATGGTCTGTTCCATTAAAAGTGCTGCCTTTTGGTCTTAGTAGACTGCTTGAAAGTTTCTAGAGGCTGATGGATAAAATCCTTACACTTCCCAATAGGTATTCAGCCTATATGGATCACACTGTAATATTCTCTGAAGATTTGCCAAATGGCAAAGTTATTTTACAGATGTTACATCACACTGGATTAATTTAGAGCTAATCCATCTAAGTTTAATTAGTTCAATTAGAGATTCATAGAGTCATAGACTGTTATTAGGCTAATGACTCAAGGGGCCTTTCTAAGCCTAGCCAAGTTTTCCCGAAAGAGTAATGACGTCTGCATCCAAATAGGACATTGAGGGCGAGGCATTTATAAGTTACTTCTGTCCATAAGGGACACGGGTGTAAATTTCCTATTCCCCATGCACTTGTCTAGGTTGTGCTTAAACTGGGTAATCAACAAATTTGGCTTCACATGAATGGGAAGCTTGTTCCATAGGAGGGGCAGACTCTGGGACACATATTTGTCTCTCCAGCGTGTTCTGTTTAAGTCACAGACAAAATTCAGGTCGCTAGACCTTGTATTTCTAGTACTTTTTGATTTATAAATATGTAGGAGATCCATAAGAGTGAGAGTTGCAGATGCCATGTAAGCCAGGCATAGATCATCCCTCAGCAATCTATAAGAGACTGAGTAGAGGGAAAGAGTTGGGTGAAGCAGATTTGTGTGATGTTAGGGAGCTGTCATAATTATTGAGTGAAAGAGTATTTGTGCGTGTGCAGATTTGGGCAAGTTCTGGTTAGTCTGTAAAAGCAGGTGTTTGGACCGGGAGTTTGGGTTAGGTAAGGAGTTGATTGTATTGAACATGGATTGGAAGCAGCTGCTTACAGCAGAATCTGTTCTGAAGTTTGCCATAGGTTTGTTTTCTCTCTTGCATTTCTCCTACACTTGGGAAAGTGTTAGGGAGTGGACCTAATACTTGCTGCCCACCCATGATCAACACAATCTACTCCGTACCTAACCCTTTCCCTAACCCTAAAACACTCACATACACAAAATAAATCCAGCCGCTTACCCCAAGTCTAAAACACATACGAAGTTACACACAAACTTCCTGCCCAAACCCAGATAAGGCAAAGCCCCCCTGCCCACCTTAGTAATGTGTGCTAACCCTAACCCTTAACCCTAACATGCAGCTTACCTTAAAAAGTCCTTCTCATAACACTATCAATACTCAGAAGTCTGAGCTGAATGTTTGCTAGGGTATAAGTAGTACATCAGGTAAGGAAATTTGTTTCCATGTTCATTGTGCTGTGTGTCACTGTGTTTTATTGTTGCTATAATGAATGGTCGATGTTTTGTGTGTCGATCATGAAACAATTCAAACATTCATCATATAACCATATATATATATATATATATATATATATATATATATATATATATATACACACACACATGTATATATGGGATCCGTATGGATCCCCGAACGGCAACATCACCGAAACAGATTCGGCCGGGCATACTTGCTCGAAAGTGCTTTTCACTGAAGAAGCACTTTCACGTAAGTATGCCTGTTGTGAAGATCGCACTACAATGGGGATAAGGGAAAATTCCCTTTTCCCCACTGTAGTGCGACCTCGGAGTGAGAATATTAAAGTATGGGGGATGTGGGAGGTGCAGGGGGGCTTGCTCCCCTGCAAAAATGTAAATGTAATGTATTTTTTTTTTTTTAACACACTTTAACGAAAGTGCTTTTTCGGTGAAAGCACTTTTGTTAAAGTGTGTTCAGTGATTGTGGATTCGGACTATTGAACTTTCGTCCTAGAGCCGTAAATATATATATATGGATCTAGGACTATTGAACGAAGATCCATATATATATATATATATATATATATATATATATATATGTGTGTGTGTGTGTGTGTGTGTGTATGGCTCTAGGACTATTGAACGAAAGTTCAATAGTCCGAATCCACAATCACCGAACACACTTTAACGAAAGCGCTTTCACCGAAAATGTGCTTTCGTTAGAGTGTGTTTAAACAAAAAAGAATAAGACATTACTTTTACGTTTTTGCAGGGGAGCAAGGCCCCCTGCACCCCCCACACCCCCTGCTTAAATATTCTCACTCAGAGGTCGCACTACAGTGGGGAAAAGGGAATTTTCCCTTTTCTACACTGTAGTGCGATCTCCACAACAGGCATACTTACGTGAAAGTGCCTTTCGGTGAAAAGTACTTTCGCGCAAGTATGCCCAGCCGAATCTGTTTCGGTTATGTTGTTCGGTGATCTGTACGGATCCCATATATATATATATATATATATATATATATATATATATATATATATATATATATATATATATATATGTGTGTGTGTGTGTGTGTGTGTGTGTGTATATATATATAAATAAATAAACATTTTATGAGTTACAGAACTGTCGTCTATGTCATTAGGGAGATCAGTAACCCACATCAGGTTCCCTAGCTGTTCTTCTGAAGCTGGGAATGAATTAGATTTCTATAAAAAATGTGCACTCTGTTTACAGGAAACAAGGGGAGCAGTATTTGAACTTTCCTTCTGGCTCATGTAAGTCATTATGTACATATTTGTTACAATGCAGCTGTTTATTCCTTTCTTAGACAACAAGTTCTCATTCTACCGAGAAATAGTAAAACAAGTCAAGGGATCAGAAGATGAAAAGGAATGTCAGACTAGATTCTGGCATGAATCCACTTTGATTATGTGCAAATTATCCTTGTGATAGCCTTCGCCCAGTAACAAACCCTGAGGCTTCACATCAAGTATGTATCTTAGCAGCATGTTAATGTTGGTAGTTATTCAGCATGCATATGATTGCACGTGGGCTTGGGTGCATGGTATCACTGCAGACTGAAAAGCTATTTACAAATGCATGTTTATGTTTTGGGATTAATTAATACTTACATATGTACTTGGCACATAGTAGCATCATTGTGTTTACTGGAAGACAGAGCAATGATACCCGATAACATCCCCAGCTCACTAATTTCCCATCCTTTCTTCAATCAAAAACAGCTCTACACCATCAGACACATTTAACAACACCACCATTTCCTATCTAACCTACTTCCTTCTTTGCCCTTCTACCTTATGTATGCCTTTTGTATAACCCCCCCAACCATCCTCATAGTTCCCTCCTCCTTACATAATTATTTTATTAAAATTAGCTGCCCACACACTGCTTTTTCTTTTTCCTCTCTTTTCACCTTTGAGTATTCTGTAAGTACAGACTCTGCATATAGTGCGAATTGTATTTACGTTTATTTGAATTCCTATTAATGTTTTAATTGTACTTTTGCTTTCATTGCATTTGTCTATACTTTCTTTGGTAAGAATGTTGATCACTGCTTTGTTCTTTCTTGCAGTCTGCTTTTATTTTATTTATGCACTCCTGGGTTGAATGTGAAAGTGGCCCATTTAGATCAGTGCTCTTCCTCAGTCAACAAAGAATAAATAAAAAAAACAAACACATAAATAAATAAATAAATACATTTACTATACTTCCATTGTATAGGCTCAACTGCTAGTTTTATAAATACAGCACTAATCCCAGCCACCTTAGAGACTTGCACAGCCTTTCATACCTTCTGGTTTCAGTAAAGTATGAATCACTAAGAATTTTCGGTTTCCTTTCCCAAGTGTAGGAGAAATGCTAGACAGAAAACCTATGGCAAACTTCAGAACAGATTCCGCTCTAAGCAGCTACTGTCAACCCATGTTCAACATATCAGCTCAGCTGCTGTAAGCAGCTGATTTATTGAACATGGGTTAGCAGCAGCCATTCTGCTGTCCAGACTAATGTAGGGTGACAAGCTGATTTCCGTAGCTGTTGTCATTGTTTACTTGTATTTGTGGGTACTGTGAGCCGAAGTATTATCCCGGAACCTTTCAGAATGTTTAGTGTATTCTGGCTGAAATATAAGTACTTACAGATTTGTTCTTGATAGTCTGCAGTGATTTGTGTATTTACATAGCTATATTTTGTTAACAGGGTTAGATACTGTAGGTTAAAGCACATTTACGCAGAAGAGCTCCACAAAATAAAGCATAACAGCATATTACAGTGTTGTATCTGAAATGCAATAGATGAATGTAACTTTACCCAAGAAAATTGGACAGTCAGGTGTAAACTGTGGTGCTGAATTGTTGCTATTTGTTAGGAGGTACAAGCTGTCAGTATAAAATCATTCCTTCCTCTAAAGTTTACTGCAGTTGAAATGAATGGCTCTTAGAGTAATATGAGTGATTCATCCTGGTGCTAGACAGACTTTAAATAGCTGAACAGGTAGACTACTTAACTAGCTGTTATATAATATGGGTTGCACATGGTGCAGGAAAGCAGAGGAAGAGGAGGAAGACTGGCGAGGTGCTATGAGTGTGGGTTGCGAGGTTATGGCTTAGTGGCCTGTGCAGAGTGTAGATACATGACATGTAGAATAGGAAGGTTGAAATGGGAAATTTAGGAACTAAGGAGGCTGATGTAGGAGATGAGACTAGGAGGTGATAGGCACCAAAAACGAGTCAGCATGAAGTGTCTGCAAGCAAGACGAAGCACAGGTGGGTAGGGCTGAACGCATTTTGAGGGTGGTATAACATCTGGCATACCAAAATAGCAGAATGAAGATGAGGACAATGTTTGCATGCAGTCATCTTAACCAGCTTGGGTTACAGTACATGCAGCTTACAGGAAGAGAACTTTTTAACCATTGTTTCAAAACTTTCTAATAGCTTTCCGCATCCCTTTTGTCAAATTCCTAATCCACAAACCTTTAAACATATACTCCAAAACTGAGTGCCAGGCAAAAGTATGATATATTTATTAATGGGATACTAACATATGATATGTGAATAGAAGTGAATATGTTGAGTATGTATAATGTTGACAGCTGTTTAGTTGGCTTCATGTGGTCTGCTAGGCAGGTGATCGACAGGTGTACAAGACAGTCCATAGGAAGGGGAATATTCCCTTTGCTTGGGGATTGTGCATTCTCAAAGTTAGTGTATGCAGTTACCAGGATATGGGAATGATGTTTTCTTTCAGTTTTTTAAAAGTTAGAAATTGCATGTGCCAAGACTCTTTCTCGGCGCAG
Source organism: Protopterus annectens (assembly GCF_019279795.1). NCBI lineage: Eukaryota > Metazoa > Chordata > Ceratodontiformes > Protopteridae > Protopterus > Protopterus annectens. The sequence goes on from NC_056733.1 coordinate 520,583,713, forward strand.
TCGATTTCCATGGATTCTACCATATGTGGTCAATAGTCAGTTACAGGAAGACTTTAAAAGTAATATGCTCATGTACTACTGAAAATGTTTTGTATATAGTTCTTTCCATTTATATGCAAATTATCTTTTTAGTACTGGAAAAATTTCTCCAGGTCTGTGCTGAAAACAGGCTATACCCATTCAGACTATCCTGCTTAATAAACAGAAATAAAGTAAAATAAATAAAAAATACACATTTTGAGTTTTTGAATGGGTAGTAGTGCCAGACTCCTTAAAGCCGTATACACATAAATGGATATGGGTATGTGTGCATGTGTATGTGTGTGTACAGAACACACACACACATATATATATATATATATATATATATATATATATATATATATATACAACTAGATAGAACATATATATATATATATATATATATATATATATATATATATATATATATATATAAAGAGAGAGAACTAGATAGATATGTGTTTATTCACTAAACTTTGTTAGCTAAGTAGGTGAGTGGTCCAGGGACCCTTTTAATTGTGACCTGAGTCATTTGGCAAAAAACATTAGTAATTATTATTGGCATTTACATAACAGTAAGAACAGGATACATGTAGGATCAAATTTCAAAAGAGTTGCTGTCAGTGTAAGTCTGCTCTGATTCTGAAAGACTTGCTTTCAGTATAAGTGACTTACTTTGGTTTAAGGCCTGTCTATAAACATGCTTACACCAGGGGCTAGATTCCAAAAGACCTACTCACAGTATAAGTGGTCACTTACACTGAGAGCAAGTCTTTTGGAATTGGGCCCATACTGAATGCTGACTTAATAACATACAGATAGCAGTTTAAAAATTCATGTGCATAAGAGAACTATAATGTGATTTAAAATATATAAATCTGATCACAGATGGCTCACATCATAAATTTCCTGTAAGTTAAACAAGAGTAAAACCATAGCATATGTATTAGATATTGGTCTACTGGCATCAATTTCAGCTGCTTGAGTCCTGGCTTCTTGCAGACCCCAGTCTCACAGCTGTGTTTCAGACAGTTTGTATGGCCTGTTGCTCAAGCAGGTATTCAAGTTCAACTAAGGTAAGTGCAACAGCTGTGAGGAAGGTATGGGAGCAAGTGGGACTTCAGTAGTAAGGTACAAGAGGTAACTGGGAAACAGAGGATTACAATTAGGGAGCAACGTTGGTCATTAAGGTTAAGCAGTGACTAATAATTTGAAGGTTAGGGTCAGAAAGCAGGGATTGGGATTAGGGTCAGTGAAAGACTGTGAGTTTTAGTTTAGGGAGAGATTGGTGGTTTTAGTTATAGGCTGCTAGGTTTGGGATTAGATTAAGGGAGTGACCAGGAGTTTTGGGGTTAGACTCAAGGAGTGTGTTTTGGAATTAAAGTTAGGAAGTACTGGAAGTTTTAGATTTACAAGGTCACTAGGAGGCGTAGGTTTAGAGTGTAGTTTGTGACTAGGCTTAGGGAACAATTTGAAGTTTTATGGTTAGGGACTAAGGTTCAAGGATAGGGTTAGGGACCAGACAGGACTTCTAGGGTTGCAGTGTGGGTTCTGGGTGGCTGTATGTGTACATGTAGTAGGATGCTGCTAGACAGAGCTTGGACAGTTGCAGGTGGCAGCAAGTAGGTCAGCCAAATGGCATGCAGGGACCTGTAGTAGATCCATCTAATGACATTGCCAATGCAAAGTACAAGATAAGAGCAGGTATACAAAGGAGAACAGGGAATGACACAACACTTTTTTTAGACACTTAAAAGTACTACACACACATATATATATATACAAATGTATGTGTGTGTGTGTGTGCGTGTGTGTGTGTGTGTGTGTGTGTGTGTGTGTGTGTGTGTGTGTGTGTGTGTGTGTGTGTATATATATATATATATATATATATAATGTATGTGTTTTTTTTTTTTACTTCATGGGTAGGCTAGGTGTCACTCACTACTCACTGGAATCATAAATTATTATTTCTGCTCTTGTCAAGTCCATACCTCTCAAGTGTCCAGATTTTTGCCTCATATTTTCGGTCTTTTTCTCATAAAATTGTGATTTTCAGGAAAATCACTGACAAATCATTAAGGATTGAAGTCAGAAAATAACGGCAGGCATTTGAGTTTCAGACATCATATCATTCAGCAAATTCACACTAATGCAAAAACCTGTCATTCTATCAACTTTCTAAGTTTGCAAGAGCAATATTTAAAAAGTATCCCTATTTTTGGTCCTTTGCCCCCCATTATTTATAGCTTTGTCCAGATTTCTTGCTCTAAGAGGTTGAGAGGTATGGTCAAGTCACATACTGTTGACTATAGCATTGTGTGTGATATTTCCATTTGGTCATGGTTGTACAACTCTTGAGTTAGTTTACATAAGTTAGGGATTGTGATAGTAGAGCCACCATGTTTGGAGATGTGGGAGGCAGAGCCTAGCTGTAATCATGTCTGTGTTAATTTGATTGAATTAATGTGTGCTGCTTAACTTAGCACGACCAGACATGTTAATTAATATGGACAAAATACAGTGTTTCCCATTACTTCCAATGAGCTAGACTGTGTTGTAGGTAAGTATCGGTGAGTTTCGCAGAGATGTAGTAGTGAGGGGTATATGAGTGCGTGTATGTGTGTGGTAGTGCAAGTGTGTGTGTGTGTGTGTGTGTGTGTGTGTGTGTGTGTGTGTGTGTCTGCAGCGATGTGAGTGGGTGGGTATGTATGTGTATGTGTCGGCTTGCCTAGGTGGCCACAGTAGGGGGGGTTAGTTGGGGGATCGGCAGATTAGGTGTGTGTGTGTGTGTGTGTGTGTGTGTGTGTGTGTGTGTGTGTGTGTGTGTGTGTGTGTATGAGTGAGTGTGCCCATCATTGTGATCAGGTGGGATGTGTATGTGCCATGTACAGTGAATACCTGTGTGTGTGTGTGTCTGTGTGTGTGTTTGTCTGTATTTATTTCTGTATGTGTATGGTGCAGTGCCTGAGGGGTGTGGGCTTCTGGCATAGCTCTCAGTTTCTTCGTTCTTTTTCAGGGGAAAAGCCAAAAATAATGGTTGAACAAAGACTCAAAATCAGGGTCAATTTTTAACTACTACAGTAATTCAATTAAAAAGTTAATAGAACAACAGGTTTTGCATCACAATGCATTTTCTGAACAATAAGTATGAAACTCTAATGTGTGGCATTACTGACTGACTGTAATCCTCATTTATTTATTTATGTTTCATGAGGAACAGGGCAGAAATAGGAGGCAAAATCGGGGACATTCTGTAAAATTGTAAAATCAGGGACAGCTGAAAGGAATGGGTCTGTGAGTGTGTGTGTGTGTGTGTGTGTGTGTGTGTGTGTGTGTGTGTGTGTGTGTGTGTGTGTGTGTGTGTGTGTGTGTGTTTGTGCGTGTTTGTGAATGTCTGCGGGAGAGTGAATGTGGTGGGGGGGTGACTGTGTCAACTCGATGCATGGGCTGCCAGTGGTAATTACCAATAAAAAGTGCTGTTTAACACTGGCAGTAATTTCACCCAATTCAGAGCCGTGCAGACTAGACAATAATGAGGACCTTCTTTGTGGCTAAACATATCTTTGATTCGCATTTCCAGTGTTTATGTAAACTTCAATTAATTTTTGGCTGATGCAGTTTATACAAGTGTAAAAAAAACTTTTTCTGAGTCACAGACCTGGTGTGGTAGCTGATAGAAATGAATGAGTAGTAAAAGGGAGTATAGAAAACACAACAGGAAGCAAGAGTGGTGCAATTTTTGCAGCTATAGGAGTAAGACGATAAGAAGCACTCATGCTGATTTAGTTAAGGAGAAGCTGTAAGTGCAAAAGAGCTAATAGTTGTTATCCAAAATTTACTGCAGACATAGTAAAACAAACTGGTGAACCAAACGAAAAACACAATCCAGGATGGAAACAATCACACAGGAAACAGGATGAACCAGAGTTTAATGTCAGTTTTAGTGCTTTTGTCTCTATATAGCACAAGACTGCTTCAGAAATATTACACTAGTACAAAAAATCCATTAAATACCATACTCTCCCCTCCCCTAAAAAACACATGTACTGCCAGAACCAATGAAATGCACACTCCAATTAAAATAGCTTACAAATTCTTGACAACTAAAGACTTGGTACCAAGCATTAAAATCGCACATTCTTAAAGACACATGTTCTTTGAAAAACACACATTTGGTATATAAAAGAACTTCATACTATATAGGAACGAAGCTTCAAAAATGCTGGCAATAGATATAGTTTCATTGAGTCCAGGTGGAAAACAAGCATTAAACCAAACTTGCCACCTTAACTCTTTATATTCAATGATATCAGACCAAGGACTACCTCTTACATTTTTATTAATCACCTCAAGGCACAAAATCCAAATTCTTGACCAGGGTTTTCAACCACATGCTTAGAAAGTGCATTGTTGGGGTTCCCTTTCTTAATAGCTAAGCACTCTAAATTTTTCATTTTTCCTTAGATTCATGGTTTCATATGCTCATAACTAATTACTAGGCTAGCTTTCTTAATAGACCATTCAAGAGTTAGAAAAGGAGATTTCTTTAAATGAGTTAGATAAAGTATTAGGACAAGTAAATATAGATTTAGCTGCAGGACCAGATGGAATGGGGTATGAAATTTATAAATATTTAAGGGATTGGCAAAAAAATATCTTTTTAAAGATTTTGAATGAATGAATGGTTAAATGAAGGTTTTATGTATAAAGAATTATGTAGTGGAATACTTAAATTCATATGGAAGAAGGAAGATAGAAGACAATTAAAAACTGGAGACCAAGAGTATTGAATAATAATGATTATAAGATATTTATCAATCAGTTAGGACCTATTTTAAAAGTCTCATCCAAAGGACGACACACTTATGAGTGCAACAGCCCCCTTATGCTGCACTGTAGTGTCAGTAATTGATCTAAGTAGTGTGGGAATAGAACCTACTGCCTAAGCAGTCATGCTACCTGTTGCACCACTGAAACTGATAAAGAAAGACTAGGAAGAAAGAATATGCGTTTTCTAAGTGTACGCTTTGTGTCCATTGACTGAGTCAACTGTTGAATCAAATTATTCCGGAATCATTAATCCAAGCTTTGATAGTGTAAAATGTAGGAGTGGTTGTGATATGTTGTCATAGGCTTTGATAGACTATGGAAGAGGGATGCTACCAGGTGACCTTGTTTCTTTTCTGGTTGGCTAAATCTAGAAAGGATAATAATGCTGATTTTATACTATGTCCTGGCCAAAATCCATGCTGTACTGTTGGTTAGATAGCTTTTAATTTGTTGGTGTATGCTTGTTTGTAAGGATTTTAGAGGTAAAAATAACACTGCAATTGGTTGATAGTTTGTAAGTTCAGCTTAGGTGCCTCCTTTGTGGAGAGGTATGATGTAAGATTGTTTCCATTGTGGAGGAGCATATGGTTCTTTGATAGCTCGCTTTATATGGACACTTGGTAGGCAACTGAGTCTGCAGCGATTCTATATAGTCAGGGAGCAGATTATTAAATGCTATGGTGGTAGGCTTTAGTTTTTTAAGTAGCTTTCTGATGAAACCTTTTGGTACAGGGTCATATGGGAAGGAGTCTTTTTCAATAGTTAGGTGGGTTGTATCAAGGTAGAGTCCTTTGTTTCATTTTAGGAAGATGTCAGCATTTATGTAGTAAAAATTTAAAACTAAAAGTTGCAATGTATTCTCAATCATTTTGAAATGGACTCGATTGTGGTTCCATGTTTTATATGATTATTAGAACTCCTCAGTTCCAGAAATGTTTTGAATTATTTTTATTGCTGGTCTTTACATCATTGTACTAGTTTTACTTTTTTCTTAGTTTTATGTATGTCAATAGATGCTGAAGTATTTTATTTTTTTCATATCTCTGTGCTTTCTGAGTGTCATAGTTTTAGTCTTGTGTGTCATTCGTGAAACTGATGCATGTTTAACTATTTTTTGGTGCAGACCAGCTGTGGAGTTAATGGTATGCTATTGAAATATGTTACATCTTTGTCTGTTGGCAGGTATGTAAGGGCATCCCAGCTACATTTTTTAAAAAATGATTTTAAAGTATCCCCATTGAAATATTTCAAGTTACAAAGCCAATTGTCAGTAGTTCTGTTAGGTATTTTCATGTTAATTAGTGTCACTTGAAATATGTTTGCTAAACATGTCAGGCATTATCCAACATCTTTTATGTAATCTGTGTTGGTGGTTAGTAGTTAGGCCAGTATGCTTGTTGTCCCTGTTACTTAATCAGCACTAGCTGGCACTGCTTTGAGATGAGTTTGTCCATAGATGTTAATGTTAGAATTATGGTGATGGGGTTGTTTTGCTGCAGTACGTAAGAGACAGTCAATATTTATATCCGACAAAATACAACATCTTTTTTTTAAGTTACATATGAACCAGAAAATGTTTTCTAAAATGCAGATGTTCATATTGCCTTAGCTTGGTGGTAAGTAAACAGTAGTTTTATGTAGATTTTGGGTACCTGTTATAAGGGAAGTAAACAGAATCTCAGCTTTGTTAAGGGTAGGTATTATTAGGGAGTTTTATACCACGACTAGGTGGTCAGAGAATATTTCTGCTGTACCTTCTGCATTTTTGTTGAGATCATCTGTTTATATCATATTACAACCTGGAGATAGCATTTCTTTATCAGCTGTTCTTAATTTTAACCTGGTTTCTGTTATAGCTGGAATGTCTGGCTGTTAGTTGTTAAGTCAGGAATGTAGTTCTGTGAGTTTATTGCATATACTTCAGGCACTTAGAGAAATTACTTTTAGAGCTGGAATTTGTTGAAGAATCTATTGTTAGTGATACGCATTGTAACAGTGTTAACTAGTTTTTGGCTGGGTTTTGTAACTCCATACCTTAGGAGGTCAAGTAAGTTATTTATGTTGGTAATTTTTGTAGGTACTAATTAACTTAGAGTATGTGCAGCAATGCAAAATGGAATACAACATCTGCATTCTGTTTCATTTTTTTTTTTTCCCCAAGAAGTGCACTGGTGTCAGGGGGCAGTTCTACTCCCATTTTCACATAAAATAATGATTTTTTTTTTGTGAAAATAGGACTGTTGGAGTAATGCGCCTTCGCAGCCTGTGCTATCACTCTTGTTTGTTGTATACCTTTGACAAGTGTTACTGAGTGATGTTAACGTGGGAGCAGAAATAACTTCCTTTGGTTTCCACTGATTTACTTAGACAGTAATACGGACATCAAAAATAAAAGTTTACTAAACAGATGACTAATACCCATTTCCCCTAACAAAGTAATATATTAAGGGTAAATGGGTATGAGATTATTTTTTATGATTAAATTTTGCACTTCTGTGGCTACAGAGCCATGCAGGAAACAAAAAAGTCATACTTTCGGCACCCGGACATTAATATTTAAGGAAATGACAAGCAATTCTGATGTTAGTTTCTTTTCTTTCTTTTTCCTTTGTTTGAAAGTATCAGGTCAAGCAGATCTGGATGAAGTACAGAAACCAGAACTCCTGACCTTGCATCATCATTCTTAACAAGCCAATTCTTTCTTTGTCAGTAAGTGCTGCTTGATTTCCTTGTAACTTAAAAATATCTGCCTAAATACTTCATCCTTAAATTTTCAGTGTCTAAGTATTAATTTCCCCTCAAGTGTTTGGCAGTGCTCTGTACTGACTCAGACACATTGAGTGACACTTTTTCTGTAAAAGGAATATATAAGGAAACAGCTCCAGTACTTAGTAATGATGACCATCCCTCCTGGCATGTCTAAAGGTCAGTTCCCTGTGCTTTCTCCTATTAACCTTTTGAACTTAGGAATTCTGAGGCAGTGTAGCAACTGCCTCGTACACAGAGGACCCTCTCCTCTTACCTCCCAACACTCAGACTTGTGAGAGATGCACTTATATATCCAAATTGGAAGCCACGCACTCTCAAGCCAAGACCGGAATAGCTGGTCAAGAGGACAAGGTCAACACCTGCACCACACCATGTGCAACACATAGCCCTCCAGAATACCCACTATCACAGCTCTCACATAAAAACACAAACCACACACCCACCTTTGCGGAGGCTCTCAGTAGAAATCTACCCAAACAGCAGAGACCTCCAAGGCAGAAATCACTCAACCACCACAACACAGTGCAAACCACAAGACACATAGCTCACCTACACAGTGTGCCCCTCAACCTAAGCCCCTAAGGCAAACCAGCTTGTCCAATACACTAATCATAGGTGACTCGATAGTGAGGCACATTGATGCCCCACTCACTAGGTTGAATAAGGAGAAGGCAACAGTCAGCTGTCTATCTGGTGCCAGAATCCAACACATAACATACACACTCAGGTCACTCCACAACAAGTACAAGTATGACTTTGTCACTGTCCATGTGGATGTGAATGACCTGAGACACACCTCCCTGGACTACATGAAAAGAGACATGGAGGAGCTTTTGGATTATGTAGCCCAGGCAGATATAACTGTAGCCCAGAGCAGCATCCTACCGTCACCCAGAATGACACCACAGTACAAGCAGAAAATGATTGACTTCAACAATTGGCTACATTTCTGGTGTCATTCAAATGGGATCCAGTATCTGTCTGCTTGGGATGACATGATTGACAGACCTCGATGCTTTGCCAGAGATGGCCTGCATCTGTCACCCCTGGGTTTCTGGATACTGGCTAAGGCTGTTGCCACCCCTATAATGCCTTTTTTAGGCGATGTTCCAAAGACCAAGTTACCAATATAACAGCTATAAATAAATGCAGTCTGAGGGTCATGCTGCTCAATGCTAGAAGTCTAAATATCAAGATGCACTTGCTTGATGCACTCCTCAAAATGGAGAACATCGACATTTGTGGTGTAACGGAAACCTTGATTAAAGCAGCAGAAACTCATTCCACACCTTTCGGCCCCAGAACATGGACCAAAGCTCCAAAGGTGGTGGTGTCTCCATATTCATAAAGGATATGTACACCTCCAGACTAGTAGCCCAGCATTGTGCATCTGAGATACTTCAGGTACAACTAACACTAGGTAAGATGGCGATTCAGGTCTTAGCCTGCTATAGGTCCCCAACCATGTCCCAAGACTCTCACTCCACGTTCCTAAGTACCCTGGAAACTATTAGAGTCCAACCCAACACTCTCATACTAGATGACTTCAAGTACCCCTCCATCAACTGGGAAAAATACTCATGCACCAATACACTTGCCCAATGCTTCCTGGAATTCATCAATTGCAATGCCCTGGACCAGCTCATTCTTACTTCCCACTAGAGGAATCAATATCCTTGACCTGGTTATTACTAACATGGGCAACTGTTATTCTACACCAAAATTCAATTCCTCCTTGGTTAGATCCGACCACAAACTAATCACCATGAAAAGCCACATCTCACCCACATCCCCCGCAAAGGTAACCACCATGAAAAACTTTTCCAAAGCTGACTTTAGGCTCCTAAAAGCTAACTTCACAGCACCCATATCAATGGAAAATATATGCTTGACTGCCAATTCATACACCAGTGCACTGTACGAACACATACATAAATGCATGGAACTAGCCATACCCAAGAGAACCAAGATGCTCTCCTCCAAAAAGGAAGCCAATCTGGTGGTACTCTGCCATTAATAAACTCTACAACAGAAGGAAGAAACTGTTGCAGAAAAAGGTGAAGTTCCAAGACTGGGAAAACTCCCTTATTGGCCTCAACAAAAAGTTGAGATCCCTCATCAAAACCTCTAAAACCAGCTATGAAGGCACAATTGCGGCAGACACTAAAAACAACCACAAAGCCTTCTACAGTTATATCAGGAATCTCCATGGCAATACCCAGGTTTGCTATGAGTTACTGCACAATGGTACCGCCTATACTGAGCCAACAGATATTTCCAACATACTAGCCGACAGATTCAGTGCCAATGTTACCCCCCCCCCCCCCAAAGGACCAATCACAATACTGGAGGAATGCCAGGCACCCAGCACTACTGCAGCACAGGTTAAAGCTGTATTGTCCAAGGCCAAGAATACAACTCCCATGGGATCTGACAATATCCCTGGATGTGTTCTACATGAACTACAAAGTGAACTGGCATCACATCTGTGTGCTCTGTTCAATCACAGCGTCACCTCAGGCTTTGCCCCTACTGAATGGTCCACTGCTACAGTCATCCCTCTCCATAAAGGGGGAGCAACTACAGACCCTGGGAATTATCACCCCATTAGCCTGATGAGTCTGATATGCAAAGCTATGGAATGCATCATCATGGACAAGGATACAGGGAGTCGCCTAACTCTAGATCCCATGCAATTTGGTTTTGTGAAAGGTAGAGCATGTCTGCTCAACCAGGTTGACTTCTTTGAGTCAGTCACCAGAGCTGTGGATGAGGGCAAGGCACTTCATACAGTGTACCTCAATCTGGCCAAGGCCTTTGATACCATTCCCCACTCAGGAATTATTGATAAACTCACCAAACTAGGCATCAACCCCTATATCACTAGGTGGATTGCAAATTGGCTCACAGATAGAACCCACAGTGTGAAAGTAGTGGACTCCAAGTCAGACTGCCAACCAGTCATGAGTAGAGTCCCACAGGGATCAGTCCTGGGTCCTCTCCTGTTTGGCATCTACTTCTCAGAAGTCCAGGGCAACACAGAGAGACTCTGGCTGACTACGTTCACAGATGACTGCAAGCTGATAGCCATTATTAACTCCTCAAGTGATTTAGACATCCTACAGAAAGGCCTCACTGAGACCAATGACTGGTGTCAAAACCATGGCCTTAAGCCTAATGCCAAAAAAATGTGTTGTCATTCCCTTTGGGAAAAACTGAGTTCCCACTAATTACCACATCAATAGGAGCCCACTGAATACTGAAGGCGTTATAACAGATCTGGGGACACAGGTTGATAGCAACCTCTCCTTCAACCACAACATTGCCACTGTGGTCAGAAAGTCCTTCTATGTGGCACAACTCATTACCAAGAGTTCTGCATCCAGGAAGAAAGAGGTCATAATCTCTCTACTCTTCCCTCAGTAGGCCAATCATTGAGTATAATGCCCCATTTGGCATGTACCTCACTAGACACATGTAACAGCTGGAAAGGCCACAAAAGTACCTCACAAAGAGGATACTGGGCCTTAAACACATGTCCTACATGGACAGAATCAAAAAACTCCAGCTATTCTCTGGCTCATATCATCTACTAAGAGGTGATCTCTGTTTGACTTACAAAGCCATGACTGACCCAGCTCTGTTAGAAATGCTACATCTAAAGACATCCCAATCCCTCTGCACTACATGCTTCAGAAACCTCAACCTCACTACCACAATCAACAGAATCTCATGCTGGAGGGACAGGTTCAAAACCCAGAGACTGCCCATGCTCTGGAATAGACTTCTCATACATGTCAAGCAGAGCACCTCACTAGCCCTCTTCAAGAGAAATGCCCTCCTCAGGGCACTTTATTCCACTGTTAGGAAGGTCTAATGCTACACTTACCACCCCTAGTAATAGACACAGTAGAAAAAACAAGTGGTAATAAATTTAATAATGAAATAGTGTTGACTTACACTAATGAATTTGATGACTTAAGGGAGATTTTAGAAAGAAATTGGACTATCTTTGAAGTCAACCCAGAGCACCTTAGTGCAGTAGGAAAAAGACCAGTAGTGATAATCAAAAAGCTCCTCGTTTTAAATTGATACTGGAAAGAATGGGAAGACGTGAAAATAAGGGGAGAATGGCCAAGTGCGGAAGCTGTAATCAATGCAAGTATGTTATGGAAGGTTCTTCCTTTAATATACATGGCTTTGGGTACATAAAACCTAGTGGCAGGTTTTCATGTTCCACTAAGGGCGTTGTTTATATAGGGTTATGCACACTTTGCACAGCATTCTACATAGGGAAAACTAAATGTAAATGCAGGAAAAGGATATATCAACACATATACGACATCAAAAAGAAAGATGAAAGCAATGCCCAATATAGGCACATTAAATCCAAACCTACGCACCAGTTCAAGTTTTGCATTATTGAGCAAGTTAACTTTGGTGAGCGGGGGGGACCAAGTGATGACTTCTTAGACTTTTTAGAACTTAAATGGCAACTTATGACCAGTGCCACCCAGCCACCGGGTTTAAATGAAAATGTTTCAATTTCCAGCATACTAAAACTCAGAGGGTACGCATTTGATGTGCGTCACTTAGGGTATGAAAATGTTTTTAGCCAAGTATATAATATAAAAAAACTTAAAAAATGTTTTTAATTTTAGCTGCAGTAATCTTTCAAGTGCACTGCATATTGTTGTAAATTATTTTTTTGCAACTGTTACATGTTTTTACTAGTAGGTTTGATAACATTGTAGCTGTTTATGCTGGCACTCTGAGGAAATTTTACTAATTTGAATATTATGTAATCAGTTAATTTAGTATGATGTATAAAAAGGCTTCTTGACTTATGGGTAATTGTTCTGATGAAGTCCAGTTACCACAGGACAAAAGCTCTTAACCTCTATTGTTGCTTTATGAGTTTTTTAAGTAATAAATTTATGTTTTGAGCAGCACTCGACTCTGAAGTTTTTTCCCACCAGTGTGACTGTTCTTGGTTTCTGGATTGAATTTGTAAGAACAGATACAAGTTATATGACAATGATTTATTATTTAGACAATTTTTAGCCAGTTTGTAGAGAAATTAAAGGTTAGTGTAATACAAACAGGAATTGCAATACAAAGTCAGAGAAAAGCAGGCTAATGGTATATTTAGAGATAAAGCCAGAGTAGAGAAATTGCTAGATGTTAGGAAGTGAGTGAAGAAGGGAGCGTAAGGAGATGTAAGGTATGAACAGGTATTAGTTCAAATTTAAGGATATAGTTTATCCTAGTGTTGAGCAAGGACAGAGCCAGACTTAGGGTCATGGGTTCATAGTTGTGTACTAGGCTAATGATTTCTCTTGAAGAGGGCCAGTGAGGTGCTCTGCTTGACATTTATGGGAAGTCTATTCCATAGCATGGGCAGTCTCTATGTTATGAACCTGTCCCTCCAGCATGTTCTGTTGATTGTGGTAATGAGGTTGAGGTCTCTGGAGTGTGTGGTGTGGAGGGCTTGGGAGTTCTTTAGATGTAGCATTTCTAACAGAGCTGGGTCAGACATGGCTTTGCAAGTCAAGCAGAGATCACCTCTAAGTAGGCGATATGAGACAGAGAATAGTTGAAGTTTTTTTGAGTCTGTCCATAAAGGACAACTGTTTAAGGCCTAGGATCATCTTTGTGAGGTACTTTTGTGGCCTCTTCAGCTGTTGCAGGTGTCTAGTGAGGTACATGCCAAATGAGGCATTGTACTCTATGATTAGCCTAATGAGGGAAGAGAGGGAGACAATGACCTCTTTCTTCCTGGATGCAAAACCCTTATTAATGAGATGTGCCATATAGAAGGACTTTCTGACCACAGTGGCAATGTGGTGGTCAAAAGGGAGGTTGCTGTCAGACTGTGTTCCCAGATATCTTATAACACCTTCTGTGTTCAGTGGACTACCATCGATGTGGTAATTCATGGGAACTGAGTTTTTCCCAAAGGGGATGAAGACACATTTTTAGCATTGCGCTTAAGACCATGATTATGACACCAGTCATTGGTCTCAGTGAGGCCTTTCTGCAGGATGTCAACATCACTTGGTGAGTTAATAATAGCTCCCAACTTGCAGTCTTCTGCGAACTTTGTCAGAAAGAGTCCCTTTGTATTGGCCTGGACTTCATAGAAGTAGATACCAAACAGGAGAGGACCCAGGACCGAAGCCTGTGAGACTCCACTCATGACTGGAAGTCTTCCAGAATGGTTTTGAAGGATGGGAGGGAGGGTATTGATTTGATGGACAGAGGAAAGTTGTTTCAGGCCATAGCAACATGGTATAAGTACAGACAATGGCCAGCAGATTGGATAGGTTTCTGGACAGATAGGAATTTTTGGTCATTGACTTGTAATGACCGACTAGGAACATAGTTGTGTAGAATATTATTTAGTGCTGGACAAGCAGATGGATTCTGGGTAATTTTATAGGTGGTAAGAAGGTGTGTATATGTTTGTTGATGGGGTAGTTCTAATCAATTTAGGATTTTTAGTGCTATACAGTGGTGATTTCTGAAAGTGATATCTGCTGCAGATTATAGCAACTTTGTTACAGCATTGTTCACATTTTGAGTTTTGTAATGCCTGAAGGTTTGTAAGGATAGGAGCACCATAAAGAAGTGTGGGGAGAAGAAAAGTAGTGGCAAGTGTAGCTTTAGTTGTGTTGGTGAGAAAGATTTTGGCTGTATAAAGCATCCCTAGTTTTTGATGAGTTTTCCTTATGCAGTTTTGTATGTGCTGGTTAAATTTAGGATTATCATCCACTATCATCTCTAATAATTTGCTTTGAGGAGTGATTTCAGTGGTTGTATTACACAGAGAGAGGACTTTAAATTTTGTTTTTTCATGGTTGAGAGATTTGGGGAAAAAAGTAGTAGTTTGCTTTTTAGGGTTGAGCATGAGTTGTGAGTTACAAAGCCATGTTTCAGTTCCTGTTAGAGCTTCTAGGGTAATTCTTTGGTGGTTTGCCACATTGTCAGATGTGCAAATGTTTGTGGAGTCATGTGTGTATTGTATTAGTGATGCCTACTGTGTGGATGTGTGAAGGGTGCTGGAGAGAATGTTAAAGAGGGGACCAAGGATAGAGCCTTGCAGTATACTGGTAGTGACTGGGAGATATAAAGAGAGGGTGGAGTGCCATTTTACTGGCTGAAGCCAATTGGATAATTAGCTTTTGAACCATAGTAGGGTGGGTTGAGAGAGACCTAATGAGGACATTTGACGTAGAAGTTTGCTGTGACAAACTAAGTCGAAGGGTTTAAACAAGTCTAGAAATAAAGAGGAGGCTAGCTTGCTATTATTTCTAGCTCTGTTGACAGTATCTATATAGGTTAGAAATGCAGTAATAGTCCTATGGGAAGGATGAAAGCCATGTTGTATGGGGGTAGGAGTTCTTCCTGTGGGAGATAGTTTAGCAATTGTTTTTGAATGCAGTTTTCACGTGTTTTGAAGTGGGGACAAGATTGCTGTATGTCTAAAGTTATTAATGTCTGCTGAATTTCCTCCTTTATGCAGAGGGATAGTGTGTGACTTTTCCAGAGAGAGGAAATGTGGGATTCCTGGATTGACCTTTTTATAAGGATTAAGGCAGGGTAGGCAATGCTATTAGGTGCTGCTTTAAGGTACTCACTTGGAAGGGTATCAGCTGAAATAGAGCATGGTTTGCATTTGTTTAAGAGTAGTTTTGTATAGGATGTGGGCACAAGTTTGAAGGTGAAAGTGGATGAGATGATATGTGGCTGCTGGGCAAGTTTGGGATTAGATGTTGGGGAATCCTTGGTTAGAGATAATAAACTATTTTTGAAATAAGAGTTGAATTGTATTGCTGTTTCTAGTAATGAGTTATTGGGAGATGGGCTAGGGTTGAATTTATGGCCAGGATGCAAGATTTCTTTAATGGCTGTCTAGAATTTTTAGAGATGTGTTTACTATTACTCTTAAAGTAATTATAGTATAGTTTTTTTGTCTTCATTAATTTGCTTTTTTGTATGATTGCAAATCATTCTGAAGATTTCAAGATGATGTGGTGTTTTATATTTTTGCCATTCTTTCAGATGGGTTTTCTCTATCCTGCATTAGCATCCCACTCTTTTTGGACAGCCAGATTGCATTATTTGCTTTTAATCTTTTCCTTCTAGGAGGTGCAAGACTGTTTAGGATATTCAAAAAAGCTGTATTGTATTCATTTACAGCATCATCTAAGGGAAGGAATTTTAGGAAGTTCCAGTTAATACATGATAGGTTAGTAATGAACAATTTGGGGTTAAACTTGGAAAGGATGCATGCTGTTTTATAAACACACTGTTTCAGTGGATGTGTGAGATGTCTGGTTGTATAAATTGGGAGATGATCACTGAGACAGTCAGACATTGTAATTGAGGTGGTGTATTTGCTAGGGTTTGATACTTAGATCTAGTCTAATAGGGAATTTGATTTCTTGTTATAATGTGTGGGGCTATTAATCACTTAGATGTAGGGGAGTTAAGAGTTTATGTCCGACCAATTGACATTCACATCACCTGGAAGCATTATTTCTTGTGAAATTGTTATGGATAGTGAATGTACGATATCTTCCAGAATAGCTGTATTGTCACCAGGAGGGATGTAAAGAATAATAATGCATATTTGTTTGTAATTATTTAATTTCAGGAAAGTTATAAGAAACTCTGCTGAATTGAATTTTGATATTAGTTTGTTGTATGGGGAAATGTAGTAGTTGTTTGGAGATATTAAAGCAGTACCATCACTACCTTTTCTCTTTACACAGTCATGACATTATAGCTGGGAAGTGTAATTTCAGAATTATTTATGCTGGGTTTAAGCCAAGTTTCATTTAGAGTGAGAATAACAGGCTTATGTTGGGTTTATTGCCATTTTGCAATCCCTTCCCTGTCATGCCTTTCTCTCCACTGATCGGCATCACTAAATATGTGTTACCCTGTTTTCCACTCTACTGTGTACAAAATAATCTTTTCCCCACTTAATCCCCTTTTTTTTAGCATGACTTTAGCTACTGCCATCTTCTAGGTTACCATCCTCCTAGTTTTTGCTAACTGTGCCTCATTAGCTTCTCACTATCCTTCCATCTTTTGTATATTTCCCCCTACTTCGTTATTTCCTCACTAATCACTTTGTTTAGCAGTATGGATTCTTTTATCCTCTAGACTTTTGAGCTTTTTTCTCATTCTTTTTTTTTTCCCAGTATACTTTGTATTGCTTTTTCCAGCCGAAGTAAACAGACATTTACAGCAAAAACGACAAGTAGTATTGATTACAGCAATTTCCCACAATGCTTCATGAAGACTTACAGGAACCGATGAAAAAGGAAAGAAAAAGAGAAAAGAAAAGAAAAAAGAAAAAAGAAAAACTAATAGATTCACCATTTACTGAGGGTACGGGGGATAAAGAGTTCCAAGTGTGTCTGTTAATTTTGACTGACATGTTACAAACCCCTATTTCAGAATAAAGTAAAGTTATTATTGTTATATCTGAAGAGTGGATTGTGACATTAGTTTTGTGGCCTCATTTATAAATTTTGACTTGTATAAGTATGATAACCTTACTTATAGAAGGTTTAGTGAAAACCTTAAAACTATGTGCAAAAATAAACTATTTACACTGTTGGATGCCATGTGGATGATGTTCATCTTGAACATATTATTTTGAGCAATTAACTGATTGTGTTTAAATATAAGGAAATTCAAATATAAGCCATCTGAATTTTATTTATGTGTTTGGGTTTTATTTGCTTGCAAGGATTGTGTCGAGAAGAGAATTCCAATATGTTTGAAAGTATGTTCTTTTTTTATACTTTTTGTAGCTAGTTTGTGAGAGGTGATACATTTGACTGCCATATCTTTAAATTTGTTCATGAGATTTTATTGTTGATTACTCAGTTTTTAGTTATATAAAATTTGAGAAGGGCACATACTGTGACTGGAATATGTTTCCAGATTCCTTTGATTGAGCTAGGGATTATATGTAGAATAATTGTTTCTCAGGCAAATGTAGTTTTGCTTTTTTCTCATTCTTATCTCTGTACCCCACCATGCTATCCTAAATTATTCAGGCTGCCTTAGTTCTGTACCTGTCCAGATCTACAGTAAAGTGTCTTCCATCTGCTTATACTCTCTTCATCTGTAATACCTGACTTGCGTCTTGGTGTTTGGGTCATATGTCAAGGTATACCCACATCCTATGTGCGCAATGTGGCGTTCCTGCAATGCTTGACTTTAATCAGGGATGTGGATTACATATACTTGTTCCTGGTTGCCCTATTCCTCTTATTTTTCTGTGCAGCTTTAGCCTTACTTGTAAAATGCTGTTGTGGAGAGAGACAGAGACAGACAGACAGACAAATGTGGTGCTGTAATGCTTCAATGATTTTACACAAGATTTTTGTATACACTTTATGTGTGGGGTCATATATTTCAAGGGCAGGGTAGAAAACTTCAGTAAAGTAACCCAAAGAGTGTGTTCTTTTTTTTGCTGTGTGGTACACACTGATTGATATGATAACAGTTACATGCAGATTTTTCAATTCCTGATCAGAATGTACTGTGTATTATAAGGTTTCAAATATTCTGTTATAACTGTATAATATGCACTGTTTTAAACTTTTGTTTCTAGTAATAAAATGCTTCTTAACGTTGACCACTTTTGGATGGATTATAAAGCTAACCTATAAATTAATAGATTGTTTTTCATTACTTTTCTAGGAACAATGCGTCCTGTTCGAAGAAATTTTTATGACCCTTCTTCTGCTCCCGGAAAGGGGATTGTATGGGAATGGGAGAATGACAATGGATCCTGGACCCCTTATGATATGGATATCTGTATTACAATTCAAAATGCATATGAGAAGCAACACCCTTGGTTAGACCTCACCTCCCTGGGCTTCTGCTATATCATTGATTTTAACAGCATGTCACAGATGAATCGTCAGACACAGCGCAAACGTCGCCTTCGACGCAGAATGGACCTCGCCTATCCTCTGACCATGGGATCCATTCCAAAATCCCAGTCTTGGCCTGTTGGTACCAGCTCTGGTCAGCCCTGCTCTTGCCAGCAGTGCCTTCTTGTCAACAGCACCAGAGCTGCCTCCAATGCTATCCTGGCATCCCAACGACGGAAGATATACCTTGGCAATGGTAATGGCACAATGGTGGTACGTCAGAGCAACACATTCAATGGGATGGCATCTTGGTCTGCAGCTAATTCAATGGCTACTGGTACCATGAAGGCGGAACAAGTCAGATCGCCATCTGGGACACAGCTCTCTCCCATTTCCAGAGGTCAGACTGCTCCAGCAGTAACCCATATCCCAGGGCAGAACAACTTGAATAGGCCTGGAACTCAGAGGACAGCAGTGGTCACTACAAGGGCAGCAATCCCTCCTGGGTGAGTCTTTCACTAATTATTGTTGGTTGACAAAAACAATTCTACTGTCATATCTTAAAAATTGTGTTGACTCAGGCTATTCATAAAATAATTGCCTGTCTCTGATGTATGCCAATTCAGTCTTTGCAGAAAATAGTTTGCTGCCTTTGATTTTTTTTTTTGTTTAAGCAGAAAGACTGTTTCACAACAGCAAACATTTAGTTTGCATTACCTCCCTGAAGCAACTGTGACTTCAACTGTTTCACAAGTTAAGGGTGGCAGAGATTTAATGAATTTTGTAGTGGCTGTAGGACAATAAATGAACAGTGGCCCTGGCTGAAATTCTCTCTGCTTAATTCTCACATTTTTATATTCTGCTGTGTCCCTGCTGTGAAATACTTGTTCACTGTTTGGTGAAAACCTTCCCTTCATTATGCTGTAGTAAGTGTTTAGTCTCTACCAGCTGTACTATAGTAGTGTGGGAATGATCAGGAAAAAGAGAATTTAAAGAAAATACTGTTTATCTTATCTAGCGTCTGATGAGAGAGCATCTGCATTGAGAGAAAAGCTGTTGATGACAGTAAATGAATAGCACACCATCTGTGCTGATTGTTAACATTCTTCTTGGTTATACTATGTATGTCTCGTATCCATATTAAATGTAGTAATAATGTAAGCGTGTCAAAAGCAGGAGAAGAGCACAGGAATTGCAGATGAACACTTAATAGGTAGAGCATGACAGGTGTTGTATGGTACTGAAGGGATGTTATGTGAATGGTACTGAGCAGGATGTTACAGGCCAAATACACCTTGTGCTGTGTTATAGTGGTTGCTAGACAGAAATGAACAAAACTGAATTTTGATATTTCATATTTTTTTAATTTACACATGTTCTTTAAAAATGTAGTCTTATCTCTGCATTTGGAGCTTTTTTTTTCAAGAAATGGTATTTATTTCCATCTCTTTAGCTTGTTTGAATGGGTTCATATTAAGGAAAGGGTCTATATAGTTTTAGAATTATTATTAAGAGTAGAAATGAATGTGAAATGTGGTTTATAGTTATGCTGTGAGCTAAGACCGACCCTGGGATTCAGGATGGAATGCTGTGAGCAGGTGCCTTTAAGATGGCTGTACATTAGTGTGGATGTGTGCATGTGTGTAAGGGCATGAATGAAGTTGGTTGGATGTGTGTGTGTGTGTGTGTGTGTGTGTGTGTGTGTGTGTGTGTGTGTGTGTGTGTGTGTGAGTGTGTGCGTGTGTGTCTGCCTGGGTGTTTTTCATACTAGGGTGATTAACTAGGGAGTTAAGGGTCTGGATGTGCGAGTGTGTGTTGGAGAATACATGTAGGGCAACAGACCTCTGATTTGTCTGTATTTTGTAGGGACACCCATGATGTTTCTCAAAGTTTTGTTCCATTCCTTCTAAAATTTGAAATAATTTTGAGAATTTCTAAAGTAATAGTGCCAACATTTAAATGTGTCCTTAATTTGGTGCTTTTTACTTATTTTTCCTTTGGTACAAATTTTGTTGGTAAACGTTGAGATCTCTGATGAAGGGGGAATGGGTGAATGTTTCTGTGGGTGTGATCAACTGTGAGGGGCTTACTTGTTTTGTGTGTGTGTGTGTGTGTGTGTGTGTGTGTGTGTGTGTGTGTGTGTGTGTGTGTATGTGCGTGTGTCTGCATGTGTGTGCGTGTAAGGAAGTGTCTTTACCAATGTGATGCATGGGCTACCAGGGAAAACACTGCCATCATCACGTCTGACTGTGCTAGTGTTAAACAGGAATGATTCAAAGATATGCTAATGAGATAATAATGATGTCTTTCTCATTGTGGCCATAACTGTCTCTGAATCAGATTTTCTCATTTTTAATATGTTGGCCTACCTGTGATAGGCAATTTACACAAGTGGTGAGAATCTTTCTGAATTCTACTGCCACTCTGCTTAGAGAATAGCATGCCCTGTTTTTATAATTACATATTTCTAGTTCATAACTAAGGATAATTGTATTCAGGTGATTCAATAACATTGGTTCCTGTGAAAATTCATAATCCACCTACAAGTGGTATGATCTCAGAGTACACTGTATTAATGAAGGTGAGACGGGGCAAAGCCCTCTTCATAGGGGGACTTGAGGGTCTTTCATTTTGCCTGTTTCTGTTAAATTAACTTATGTAGGGATAGTCATAATGCAGAGAGTAACATCACTGATGGCATGTCTTGTTTTATTTGAACTGTGAATTTGAATCTGTATTGTCAGTTCTGAAGTGTGTGAATTATGAACTGTGCTTTGCCAACATTTAAAAAAAAATCAGGAGGCCACAGATTGCTGGAGGGGCAGTTGTAATACTGCATCTGGTCCTGTATCGTCAGCATCTTCACTTGATGGTTTATGTTCCAGTTTTAGTGTTTGAAAAAGTAGAGAGGACAGAAAGTGCAGTGTACCTTCATATTGGTAGATTTTTATTATATGCTGATGTTTATTAGCTAAGTAGGCACATACATCTTGTTGGTGTGTTTTTTGTAATATTCACAGAGTATAAAAAGCAGCAGTAACTCCTCAGTCCTCTCCTCATATGTCTTTATATTATGCCCTTCAGGAAGCATTTGGAACACGATCTGATGAATTCACTTCCATCAAACTGAAAATTAACAGCAGTACAGAACTGGCACTTTGTTGAATTTGTGTTCCCCATCCAAGGTGCACAGCAGAAGAGAAATGGGGGGCTTTAGGGATTCATCTTTTCTTTAAGGCTGTGTGATCTAAGGGCAGTGCATTTAAGTTTGTGGGTGGTGTTTAGTGTGACTCCTCCCACAGTGCCAGAGGTATATTACAAGTTTAGATTGGGTTTGTGGAACTGGCTTTCATCAGATTCCTTAAGTTGAACTTCAAATTAATTTTAATAAATTCTTAAAATTAACTGACACCTTATTTATTTATAGTGTAAGTGAAGTTTATCTCAAACATAAAGTAGCTCATATAAAGCTACATTTCATTGTTTTAGGATAAACGCTTTGTGAGCGACAGAAGAAAATAAAATGGCACAGCAGGTTAAAATAAAACATTGGGTTGGCACAAAAATGGGAGTCGGTTGCTTGAGTATGCATGAATGATGAATGAAGACTATGAAAGAAGTGTGTTTGTTTAAAAAGGACAGTCATAACTATACTGGAAATTAAGTTTGATGGAGTGAATTTTTGTAAAGCATGTTTTAGGGCAGTGCAGATGTTTTTGGCAAAGAGAGTAATTGCTGAAATGCATGTGCAATAAAAACTAGTTTTGTTTGTGTCATTCCCAAGAATGATTTATAAGGCAGTATGTGGTAAAGAATCATATACAAGCAATTTTTGTAGAGAATTAATTTCTTTTTTGTTTGTCTAAAAAGTGATTATTGATTTGAGAAAAAAAAGACTTGCTTATGAATGGTTGTAAATGAAACCATAATTGCTTTGCGTAACAAGCAGATGTTAACTAGTAAAGGAGTGCAAAAGCAGTTTTTCAAAACTTTGCATAAAGACAATTTATCTAAAGACAGTAGCAAGGATTTTGCGTGACAACAAAGGTAATTAATACTTTCATAAGGAAATATTAGTACAGTATGGTTGTGTAGAGTAGCTTTTTATGAGATATGGGGAATCACAGTGAGTGATGGTTTAAACGGTATTTTAACAAAAGTTACTTTCATAAATACAACACACTGAATACGTATTGCTTAAACAGCATGTTGTTTGTAGTGACTTTTGCTGTTTCAAAGTATAATTATAAGACACTACCACTTTCTCTGCAAAATGTCAGTGTGGAAAATATGATTTTGATTCTACTATTGAAAGCTGATCAGTTTGCATTTAAAAAAAATAATAATTTGAATGTGAGACAAAACATCACTAAAAATGAAAGGAAAGTTTTGTTACTGTTTTGTGTGATCAGTTTCAAAATATAGGGTTGTGGCACAGTTTGTTTGCACCAGATAAGTGTGCATCAAAACACTTCGAGACACTGCACAGACTTAGTCACCTTAGGCAAGGCCAGCATTTTCTCTGGAATAACTCATAGTCCTTAAGACTTAGCAGTTGAGAAATGAGACTTGTATAGCAAAATTATGTAGACTTACAAAACATTGTTGATGTAGAGCTGGGTAGTTTGATGCAGTAATAGATGGAATTGTGTGTCATGTATTCTGAGAACATACACATAAGGCTATTATCAGAAAAAGAATTAACTGCAAATATGCATCTACATTTCAACAGACAGTGCCTGAGTGCACAGTTCATTTGGTATCAAGAGCAGGCATGTTTTCTATGAAGCAAAACAATTCATACACCCAGTAAGTGTTATTCTAAAAAATGAAGACATGAGGAAATGTTCTAACAAATGTTATCCTGAATAGGTGTACTCTTGGAGTGGTTGACAAAAAGGGTGCCAGTTGTAATCAGGGGGTGCATGGAAATCAACACAGAGCCTCAAATGTGCACAAGGTAAGAATTACATATAATAGTATTAAATCAGAAACACAGAAATGCAGCCAATAAGCTAGAAACGTTGACTTAATATGTGTAGAATTAGACAAAGTGACTGAAGATTATTGTAAGATCATGTAGGTGTCCCATAGGTAGGGGGAGTAATGTCAAGACTGGAATGAGACTGAGGGACAAGACTGTGTATAATTTATTTTATTGACTATAACAACATGCTCCCAAGACATAAGTCAAAGGGAAAGCAATGCAGCTGAAAACCTTTGTGAGAGATAAAGGAGACTGTGAAGATAACATTAATCTATCAGTGACTTATACTGTAAAAACACAGATAACAGATTTATGCATAACTGTAGCCTTTAGGAAGTCAGCCATCCTGGCTAATTACCATGTTGATAATATGGCCCTAAAAGTTAACCCAGTGGTCAGGAATCTGGGTATGCATGTAGACAGTAGCCTTACCTTTGACCACCCACCGTGTGGCCACAGCGGTGAGGAAACACTTTTTGTGTTGCACAACTTATAACTAAGGGCAAGGCATCTAGGTACAAAGAGGTCATTATCCCACTGTACTCCACCCTTATCAGGCCAATCACAGAGTACAATGCTTTCTTTGGTATGTACCTGACCAGGCACAGGCAGCAGCTAGAATGACCTCAGAGGTTCCTTACTAAAAGAATACAAGGCATAACAAACCTGCCTTATGCAGAGTGCCTTAAAGCCCTTTCCCTCTACACAGTCTCCTATAGATTGCTGAGGGGCAATCTATGCCTGGCTTACAAGGCATCTGCGAACCCCATACTTATGAATCTCTTACATATTTGTAAGTCAAAGAGCACCAGAATAAATACAACATCTAGGGACCTGAATTTTGTCTGCGACTTAAACAGAACATGCTGGAGAGACAGATATGTGTCCCAGAGACTGCCCCTCCTATGGAATATGCTTCCCATCCAGGTGAAGCTGAGTTTGCCTGTTACCCTGTTTAAGTGCAGCCTAGACCAGTGGATGGGGAATTGGAAATATATACTAGGCCTGGCACCCATGTCTCTTATGGACAAAGGTAGCTTATAAATGCCTGGCTCTCAATGTCCTATTCGGATACAGGATATCATTATTCTTTCAGGAAAACTTGGATAGGCTTATAAAGTCCCCTGGATCGTTAGCCTATGAATCTATACATAAGAAGCAGGGGCGACGCAGTACAGTTAGTCAAAAAGTGGATATGAAATGAAAAAAATGAATTATAGTATTCCAGCAAGACACTACATATATGTTTGTGGGATACTAGGCAGAGCTGAATCATGGACAAATGGGGCCCTAGGCAAGGTAATGGATTGCTCCCCCCCACAGCCATTCCAGTGACCCATTACTATCTCTCCCCAGTTACCATAGACACTGTTCAAACCTTTTAGGGGTGTGCATATGATTTTCTTATTTACTTCTACAATGATTACAGATATTTGGATTTAATTTAAAACTTTTAATTTAAAATTTATGGCACAAACACTGATAGACATTTGCTAAACAAAACAATACAGTCTTAGAATGAAAACAGACTTAGCATTAACAATAAACCTCTCTGCCCTTGAAACTTACGTTCATTGAAATGACACTGAAATGCAGATTCAAAGAAAATGCATCTGGCAGTGGCCTTTGGGCTGTTTTCAAACCATAGACCCCTTGCACAGATGTTTAGGATCATGCATAAATGCACATGTTCTTTAATTCACCTTCCTGATTGTATTAAATTATATTGCTTGTATAATACAGCACCACTTGTTAGAGTGTGTTTTACATTTCCAGTTTTGTACATTTTTCCAGCAAGCAATGAAACAAAACGTGTGGCCAAATAATGCCAAAACTGCTCATTTCGGAACACTTCAGCCATAAAAGGCCACTCAAACATTTGTCATTACAAACCACCAATATCAGTCAATATGCACAATCTCTACAGAAGTAAAAGTCATCTGAATAATTCCAGATTAAAGAGATGTGTAACTAATGAAGAGGTTGCTGCTAGCAAACACCTTTATGTGTCAATATTTCATCTACAAATTCAGTGCCTGCTACCATTGAAGAATAAATTGCCTGTTTTACATAAAAAATGGTAAGCTATTAATATTGCAATAAGGAATGGATGGCAAACCAGCAACAGGTTCATAGCTACTAGGCAACTCATCCAAAGGAGGACACACTCAGGTTTGCAGCACCCTAAAGTACAACTCAGTAT